>NW_026734932.1:0-199000 GCF_949786415.1 Peromyscus eremicus | reverse complement strand
TTTGAACTGGATATGGCCCGTGAGTGTAGGAAGCACAGTTCTTTTGTTCTGAGCAAGCTCACTGTTCGGACCCCATAGGAAACACAGTAGAGTAGAAGAGTGCTCTTTTCTCAAAAGCAGAGTGTGTTTCTTGTAAGGCGAGCTAGTGTTTGTTTCCCAGTCAGAAATGGAGTTGAATCCCATGCAGTTTCTGGTCCTACGAGCAAGAGTTTTTTTCTGGTAAGGAAAGTCACTATTGCGCTCCCATTTCCATACACAGTGCAAATAGCACTAGCGTCTGTTCCCAGCAAGTACAGTGTATTGGACTGAAGCCTAGCTACTGTTCTTGTCAGTTTCCTAAGCAGAGTTGAAGTAGATATGACCCCTGTGTGTAGGAAGCACAGTTCTTTTGTTCTGAGCAAGCTCACTGTTCGGACCCCATAGGAAACACAGTAGAGTAGAAGAGTGCTCTTTTCTCAAAAGCAGAGTGTGTTTCTTGTTAGGCGAGCTAGTGTTTGTTTTCCAGTCCGAAATGGAGTTGAATCCCATGCAGTTTCTTGTCCTATGAGCAAGAGTTGTTTTCTGATAAGAAGAGACACCATTGTGCTCCTATTGCCATATACAGTGCAAATAGCACTGTGTCTGTTCCCAGCAAGTACAGTGTATTGGACTGAATAGGAGCTACTGTTCTTGACAGTTTCCTAAGCAGAGTTGAACTACATATGGTCCGTGTGTGTAGGAAGCACAGTTCTTTTGTTCTGAGCAAGCTCACTGTTCGGACCCCATAGGAAACACAGTAGAGTAGAAGAGTGCTCTTTTCTCAAAAGCAGAGTGTGTTTCTTGTAAGGCGAGCTAGCATTTGTTTCCCAGTCCTAAATGGAGCTGAATCATATGCAGTTTCTGATCCTACGAGCAAGAGTTGTTTTCTGGTAAGGAAAGTCACTATTGTGCTCCCATTGCCATACACAGTGCTAATAGCACTCGCGTCTGTTCCCAGCAAGTACAGTGTATTGGACTGAAGCAGAGCTACTGTTCTTGTCAGTTTCCTAAGCAGAGTTGAACTAGATATGGCCCGTGTGTGTAGGAAGCACAGTTCTTTTGTTCTGAGCAAGCTCAATGTTCGGACCACATAGGAAACACAGTAGAGTAGAAGACTGCTCTTTTCTCAAAAGCAGAGTGTGTTTCTTGTAAGGCGAGCTAGCGTTTGTTTCCCAGTCCTTAATGGAGTTGAATCACATGCAGTGTTTGGTCCTACGAGCAAGAGTTGTTTTCTGGTAATAAAGTCACTGTTGCTCTCCCATTGCCATACACAGTGTAAATAGCACTCGCATCTGTTCCCAGGAAGTACAGTGTATTTGACTGAAGCAGAGCTACTGTTCTTCTCAGTTTGCTAAGCAGAGTTGAACTAGATATGGCCGCTGTGTGTAGGAAGCACAGTTCTTTTGTTCTGAGCAAGCTCACTATTCGGACCCAATAGGAAACACAGTAGAGTAGAAGAGTGCTCTTTTCTCAAAAGCAGAGTGTGTTTCTTGTAAGGCGAGCTAGTGTTTGTTTCCCAGTCAGAAATGGAGTTGAATCCCATGCAGTTTCTTGTCCTATGAGTAAGAGTTGTTTTCTGATAAGAAGAGTCACTATTGTGCTCCTATTGCCATACACAGGGCAAATATCACTCTTGTCTGTTCCCAGCTAGTACAGTGTATTGGACTGAAGAGGAGCTACCGTTCTTGTCAGTTTCCTAAGAAGTGTTGAACCAGATATGGCCCGTTTGTGTAGGAAGCACAGTTCTTTTGTTCTGAGCAAGCTCACTGTTCGGACCCCATAGGAAACACAGTAGAGTAGAAGAGTGCTCTGTTCTCAAAAGCAGAGTGTGTTTCTTGTAAGGCGACCTAGCATTTGTTTCCCAGTCCTAAATGGAGTTGAATCACATGCAGTTTTTGGTCCTACGAGCAAGAGTTGTTTTCTGGTATTAAAGTCACTATTGCGCTCCCATTGCCATACACAGTGCAAATAGCACTCGCATCTGTTCCCAGGAAGTACAGTGTATTGGACTGAAGTGGAGCTACTGTTCTTGTCAGTTTCCTAAGCAGAGTTGAACTAGATATGGCCCGTGTGTGTAGGAAGCACAGTACTTTTGTTCTGATCAAGCTCACTGTTCAGACCCCCTAGAAAACACAGTAGAGTAGAAGAGTGCTCTTTTCTCAAAAGCAGAGTGTGTTTTTTGTAAGGCGAGATAGTATTTGTTTCCCAGTCCTAAATGGAGTTGAATCACATGCAGTTTTTTGTCCTACGACCAAGA
This sequence comes from Peromyscus eremicus, assembly GCF_949786415.1. Classification (NCBI taxonomy): domain Eukaryota; kingdom Metazoa; phylum Chordata; class Mammalia; order Rodentia; family Cricetidae; genus Peromyscus; species Peromyscus eremicus. The sequence continues at coordinate 196,725 of NW_026734932.1, read as the reverse complement.
GTTGTTTTCTGGTAAGGAAAGTCACTATTACGCTCCCATTTCCATACACAGTGCAAATAGCACTCGCGTCTGTTCCCAGCAAGTACAGTGTATTGGACTGAAGCGTAGCTACTGTTCTTGTCAGTTTCCTAGGCAGAGTTGAACTAGATATGGCCCCTGTGTGTAGGAAGCACAGTTCTTTTGTTCTGAGCAAGCTCACTATTCGGACCCCATAGGAAAAACAGTAAAGTAGAAGAGTGCTCTTTTCTCAAAATCAGAGTGTCTTTCTTGTAAGGAGAGCTAGTGTTTGTTTCCCAGTCAGAAATGGAGTTGAATCCCATGCAGTTTCTGGTCCTACGACCAAGAGTTGTTTTCTGGAAAGAAGAGTCACTATTGCGCTCCCATTGTCATACACAGGGCAAATAGCACTGGCGTCTGTTCCATGCATGTACAGTGTATTGGACTGAACAGGAGCTACTGTTCTTTTCAGTTTCCTAAGCAGAATTGAACTATATATGGCAGTATTTGTATGAAGAACAGTTCTTTTGATCTGAGCAAGCTCACTGTTCTGGCCCTATAGGAAACACAGTAGAGTAGAAGAGTGCTCTTTTCTCAAAAGCAGAGTTTGTTTCTTGTAAGGCGAGCTAGCATTTGTTTCCCAGTCCTAAACGGAGTTGAATCACATGCAGTTTTTGGTCCTACGAGCAAGAGTTGTTTTCTGGTAAGGAAAGTCACTACTGCGCTCCCATTTCCATACTCAGTGCAAATAGCACTCGCGTCTGCTCCCAGCAAGTACAGTGTATTGGACTGAAGCGGAGCTACTGTTCTTGTCAGTTTCCTAAGCAGAGAAGAACTAGATATGGCCCACGTGTATAGGAAGCACAGTTCTTTTGTTCTGAGCAAATTCACTGTTCTGGCCCAATAGGAAACACACTAGAGTAGAAGAGTGCTCTTTTCTCAAAAGCAGAGTGTGTTTCTTGTAAGGCGAGCTAGCATTTGTTTCCCAGTCCTAAATGGAGTTGAATCCCATGCAGTTTTTGGTCCTCCGACCAAGATTTGTTTTCTGGTAAGGAAAGTCACTATTGTGCTCCCATTTCTAGATACAGTGCAAATAGCACCTGCGTCTGTTCCCAGCAATTACAGTGTATTGGACTGAAGCGGAGCTACTGTTCTTGTCAGTTTCCTAAGCAGAGTTGAACTAGATATGGACCCTGTGTGCAGGCAGCACAGTTCTTTTGTTCTGAGCAAGCTCACTATTTGGACCCCATAGGAAACACAGTAGAGTAGAAGAGTGCTCTTTTCTCAAAATCAGAGAGTCTTTCTTGTAAGGCGAGCTAGTGTTGGTTTCCCAGTCAGAAAAGGAGTTGAATCCCTTGCAGTTTCTTGTTTTATGAGTAAGAGTTGTTTTCTGATAAGAAGAGTCACTTTTGTGCTCCTATTGCCATACACAGTGCAAATAGCACTCGCGTCTCTTCCCAGCTAGGACAGTGTATTGGACTGAAGAGGAGCTACCGTTCTTGTCAGTTTCCTAAGCAGAGTTGAACTAGATATGGCCCGTGTGTGTAGGAAGCACAGTTCTTTTGTTCTGAGCAAGCTCAATGTTCGGACCCCATAGGAAACACAGTAGAGTAGAAGAGTGCTCTTTTCTCAAAAGCAGAGTGTGTTTCTTGTAAGGCGAGCTAGCGTTTGTTTCCCAGTCCTAAATGGAGTTGAATCACATGCAGTTTTTGGTCCTACGAGCAAGAGTTGTTTTCTGGTAATAAAGTCACTGTTGCGCTCCCATTGCCATACACAGTGTAAATAGCACTCGCATCTGTTCCCTGCAAGTACAGTGTATTGGACTGAAGCGGAGCTACTGTTCTTGTCAGTTTCCTAAGCAGAGTTGAACTAGATTTGGCCCGTGTGTGTAGGAAGCCCAGTTCTTTTGTCTGAGCAAGCTCACTGTTCGGACCCCATAGGATACACAGTCGAGTAGAAGAGTGCTCTTTTCTCAAAAGCAGAGTGTGTTTCTTGTTAGGCGAGCTAGCGTTTGTTTCCCAGTCCTAAATGGAGTTGAATCACATGCAGATTCTTGTCCTACGAGCAAGAGTTGTTTTCTGGTAAGAACAGTCACTATTGCACTCCCATTGTCATACACAGGGCAAATAGCACTGGCGTCTGTTTCCAGCATGTACAGTGTATTGGACTGAACAGGAGCTACTGTTCTTTTCAGTTTCCTAAGCAGAATTGAACTAGATATGGCAGTATTTGTAGGAAGCACAGTTCTTTTGTTCTGAGCAAGCTCACTCTTCTGGCCTTATAGGAAACACAGTAGAGTAGAAGAGTGCTCTTTTCTCAAAAGCAGAGTGTGTTTCTTGTAAGGCGAGCTACCGTTTGTTTCCCAGTCCTAAATGGAGTTGAATCACATGCAGTTTTTGGTCCTACGAGCAAGAGTTGTTTTCTGGTAATAAAGTCACTATTGCGCTCCCATTGCCATACACAGTGCAAATAGCACTCGCATCTGTTCCCAGCAAGTACAGTGTATTGGACTGAAGCGGAGCTACTGTTCCTGTCAGTTTCCTAAGCAGAGATGAACTAGATATGGACCGTGTGTGTAGGAAGGCCAGTTCTTTTGTTCTGAGCAAGCTCACTGTTCAGACACCCTAGGAAACACAGTAGAGTAGAGGAGTGCTCTTTTCTCAAAATCAGAGAGTCTTTCTTGTAAGGCGAGCTAGTGTTTGTTTCCCAGTCAGAAATGGAGTTGAATCCCATGCAGTTTCTTGTCCTATGAGTAAGAGTTTTTTTCTGATATGAAGAGTGACTATTGTGCTCCTATTGCCATACACAGTGCAAATAGCACTCGCGTCTGTTCCCAGCTAGTACAGTGTATTGGACTGCAGAGGAGCTATCGTTCTTGTCAGTTTCCTAAGCAGAGTTGAACTATATGGCCCGTGTGTGTAGGAAGCACAGTTCTTTTGTTCTGAGCAAGCACACTGTTCGGACCCCAAAGGAAACACAGTAGAGTAGAAGAGTGCTCTTTTCTCAAAAGCAGAGTGTGTCTCTTGTTACGTGAGCTAGCGTTTGTTTCCTAGTTCTAAAAGGATTTGAATCACATGCAGTTTCTTGTCCTACGAGCAAGAGTTTTTTTCTGGTAATAAGAGACACTATTGCGCTCCCATTGTCATACACAGGGCAAATAGCACTGGCGTCTGTTCCCAGAATGTACAGTGTATTGCACTGAACAGGAGCTACTGTTCTTTTCAGTTTCCTAAGCAGAATTGAACTAGATATGGCAGTATTTGTATGAAGCACAGTTCTTTGTTCTGAGCAAGCTCACTGATCTGGTCCTATAGAAAAGACATTAGAGTAGAAGAGTGCTCTTTTCTCAAAAGCAGAGTGTGCTTCTTGTACTGCGAGCTAGTGTATGTTTCCCAGTCAGAAATGGAGTTGAATCCCATGTAGTTTCTGGTCCTACGAGCAAGAGGTGTTTTCTGGTAAGGAAAGTCACTATTGTGCTCCCATTTCCATACACAGTGCAAATAGCTCTCGCGTCTGTTCCCAGCAAGTACAGTGTATTGGACTGAAGCGGAGCTACTGTTCTTGTCAGTTTCCTAAGCAGAGTTTAACTAGATATGGTCCCTGTGTTTAGGAAGCACAGTTCTTTTGTTCTGAGCAAGCTCATTATTCGGACCCCATAGGAAACACAGTAGAGTAGAAGAGTGCTCTTTTCTCAAAAGCAGAGTGTGTTTCTTGTAAGGTGAGCTAGTGTTTGTTTCCCAGTCAGAAATGGAGTTGAATCCCATGCAGTTTCTGGTCCTATGAGCAAGAGTTGTTTTCTCATAAGAAGAGTCACTATTGTGATCCTATTGCCATACACAGTGCAAATAGCACTCGCGTCTGCTCCCAGCAAGTACAGTGAATTGGACTGAATAGGAGCTACTGTTCTTGTCAGTTTCCCAAGCAGAGTTGAACTACATATGGTCCGTGAGTGTAGGAAGCACAGTTCTTTTGTTCTGAGCAAGCTCACTGTTCGGACCCCATAGGAAACACAGTAGAGTAGAAGAGTGCTCTTTTCTCAAAAGCAGAGTGTGTTTCTTGTAAGGCGAGCTAGCATTTGTTTCCCAGTCCTAAATGGAGATGAATCACATGCAGTTTCTGGTCCTACGAGCAAGAGTTGTTTTCTGTTAAGGAAAGTAACTATTGAGCTCCCATTGCCATACACAGTGCCAATAGCACTCGCGTCTGTTCCCAGCAAGTACAGTGTATTGGACTGAAGAGGAGCTACTGTTCTTGTCAGTTTCCTAAGCAGAGTTGAAGTAGATATGGCCCGTGTGTGTAGGAAGCACAGTTCTTTTTTTCTGAGCAAGCTCACTGTTCGGACCCGATAGGATACACAGTCGAGTAGAAGAGTGCTCTTTTCTCAAAAGCAGAGTGTGTTTCTTGTTAGGCGAGCTAGTGTTTGTTTTCCAGTCAGAAATGGAGTTGAATCCCATGCAGTTTCTTGTCCTATGACTAAGAGTTGTTTTCTGATAAGAAGAGTCACTATTGTGCTCCTATTGCCATACACAGGGCAAATAGCACTCACGTCTGTTCCCAGCAAGTACAGTGTATTGGACTGAAGAGGAGCTACCGTTCTTGTCAGTTTCCGAAGCAGAGTTGAACTAGATATGGCCCGTGTGTGTACGAAGCACAGTTCTTTTGTTCTGAGCAAGCTCACTTTTCAGACCCCATAGGAAACACAGTAGAGTAGAAGAGTGCTCTTTTCTGAAAATCAGAAAGTCTTTCTTGTAAGGCAAGCTAGTGTTTGTTTCCCAGTCAGAAATGGAGTTGAATCCCATGCAGTTTCTTGTCCTATGACTAAGAGTTGTTTTCTGATAAGAAGAGTCACTATTGTGCTCCTATTGCCATACCCAGGGCAAATAGCACTCGCGTCTGTTCCCAGTTAGTACAGTGTATTGGACTGAAGAGGAGCTACCGTTCTTGTCAGTTTCCTAAGCAGAGTTGAACTAGATATGGCTCGTGTGTGTAGGAAGCACAGTTCTTTGTTCTGAGCAAGCTCACTGTTCGGACCCCATAGGAAACACAGTAGAGTAGAAGACTGCTCTGTTCTCAAAAGCAGAGTGTGTTTCTTGTAAGGCCAGCTAGCGTTTGTTTCCCAGTCCTAAATGGAGTTGAATCACATGCAGTTTTTGGTCCTACGAGCAAGAGTTGTTTTCTGGTAATAAAGTCACTATTGTGCTCCCATTGCCATACACTGTGCAAATAGCACTCGCATCTGTTCCCAGCAAGTACAGTGTATTGGACTGAAGCGGAGCTACTGTTCTTGTCGGTTTCCTAAGCAGAGTTGAACTAGATATGGCCCGTGTGTGTAGGAAGCACAATTCTTTTGTTCTGAGCAAGCTCACTGTTCGACCCCATATTAAACACAGTATAGTAGAAGAGTGCTCTTTACTCAAAAGGAGAGTGTGTTTTTTGTAATGCGAGCTAGTGTATGTTTCCCAGTCAGAAATGGAGTTGAATCCCATGCAGTTTCTGGTCCTACGAGCAAGAGGTGTTTTCTGGTAAGGAAAGTCACTATTGTGCTCCCATTTCCATACACAGTGCAAATAGCACTCGCGTCTGTTCCCAGCAAGTACAGTGTATTGGACTGAAGCAGAGCTACTGTTCTTGTCAGTTTCCTAAGCAGAGTTGAACTAGATATGGCCCCTGTGTTTAGGAAGCACAGTTCTTTTGTTCTGAGCAAGCTCACTGTTTTGGCCCTATGGAAAACACAGTAGAGAAGAAGAGTGCCCTTTTCTCAAAAGCAGAGTGTGTTTCTTGTAAGGCGAGCTAGCGTTTGTTTCCCAGTCCTAAATGGAGTTGAATCACATGCAATTTTTGGTCCTATGAGCAAGAGTTGTTTTATGGAAAGAAGAGTCACTATTGTGCTCCCATTGCCATACACAGTACTAATAGCACTGGCGTCTGTTCCCAGCAAGTACAGTGTATTGGACTGAAGAGGAGCAACTGTTCTTGTCAGTTTCCTAAGCAGAATTGAACTAGATATGGCCCGTGTGTGTAGGAAGCACGGTTCTTTTGTTCGGAGCAAGCTCACTGTTCGGACCACATAGGAAACACAGTAGAGTAGATGAGTTTTCTTTTCTCAAAAGCAGAGTGTGTTTACTGTAAGGCGAGCTAGCGTTTTTTTCCCAGTTCTAAATGGAGTTGAATCTCATGCAGTTTCTGGCCCTACGAGCAAGAGTTGTTTTCTGGTAAGGAAAGTCACTATTGCGCTCCCATTGTAATACACAGGGCAAATAGCACTGGCTTCTATTCCCAGCATGTACAGTGTATTGGACTGAAGAGGATCTACTGTTCTTGTCAGTTTCCTAAGCAGAATTGAACTAGATATGGCCTTGTGTGTAGGAAGCACAGTTCTTTTGTTCTGAGGAAGCTCACTGTTTTGGCCCTATAGGAAACACAGTAGAGTAGAAGAGTGCCCTTTTCTCAAAAGCGGAGGATGTTTCTTGTAAGGCGAGCTAGCGTTTGTTATTCAGTCCTAAATGGAGTTGAATCACATGCAGTTTCTGGTCCTACGAGCAAGAGTTGTTTTCTGGTAAGAAGAGTCACTATTGCGCTCCCATTGACATACACAGGTAAAATAGCACTGGCATCTGTTCCCAGCATGTACAGTGTATTGGACTGAAGAGGATCTACTGTCCTTGTCAGTTTCCTATGCAGAATTGATCTAGATATCCCGCGTGTGTGTAGGAAGCACAATTCCTTTGTTCTGAGCAAGCTTATTTTTCTGGCTGTATAGGAAACACAGTAGAGTAGAAGAGTGCTCTTTTCTCAAAAGGAGAGTGTGTTTCTTGTAAGGCGAGCTAGCGTTTGTTTCCCAGTCCTAAATGGAGTTGAATCACATGCAGTTTTTGGTCCTATGAGCAAGAGTTGATTTCTGGAAAGAAGAGTCACTATTGCGCTCCCATTGCCATACACAATGCAAATAGCACTGGCGTCTGTTCCCAGCAAGTACAGTGTATTGGACTGAAGAGGAGCTACTGTTCTTGTCAGTTTCCTAAGGAGAGTTGAACTAGATATGGCCCGTGTGTGTAGGAAGCACAGTTCTTTTTACTGAGCAAGCTCACTGTTCGGATCCCCTAGGAAACACAGTAGAGTAGAAGAGTGCTCTTTTCTCAAAAGGAGAGTGTGTTTCTTATAAGGCGAGCAAGTGTTTGTTTCCCAGTCAGAAATGGAGTTGAATCCCATGCATTTTCTGGTCCTAAAAGCAAGAGTTGTCTTCTGGTACGAAAGGTCACTATTGCGCTCCAATTGTCATACAAATTACAAATAGCACTGGCGTCTGTTCCCAGCATGTACAGTGTATTGGACTGAAGAGGAGCAACTGTTCTTGTCAGTTTCCTAAGCAGAATTGAACTAGATATGGCCCGTGTGTGTAGGAAGCACGGTTCTTTTGTTCTGAGCAAGCTCACTGTTTGGACCCCATAGGAAACACAGTAGAGTAGATGAGTTGTCTTTTCTCAAAAGCAGAGTGTGTTTCTTGTAAGGCGAGCTAGCGTTTGTTTCCCAGTTCTAAATGGAGTTGAATCTCATGCAGTTTCTGGCCCTATGAGCAAGAGTTGTTTTCTGGTAAGGAAAGTCACTATTGTGCTCCCATTGCCATACACAGTGCATATAACACTCGCATCTGTTCCCATTAAGTACAGTGTATTGGACTGAAGAGGAGCTACTGTTCTTTCAGTTTCCTAAGTCGAGTTGAACTAGATATGGCCCGTGTGTGTAGGAAGCACAGTTCCTTTTTTCTGAGCAAGCTCACTGTTCTGGCCCTATCGGAAACACATTAGAGTAGAAGAGTGCTCTTTTCTCAAAAGCAGAGTGTGTTTCTTGTAAGGCGAGCTAGCGTTTGTTTCCCAGTCCTAAATGGAGTTGAATCACATGCAGTTTCTGGTCCTGCGAGCAAGAGTTGTTTTCTGGTAAGAAGAGACAATATTGCCCTCCCATTGTCATACACAAGGCAAATAGCACTGGCGTCTATCCCAGCATGTACAGTGTATTAGACTGTAGAGGATCTACTGTTCTTGTCAGTTTCCTAAGCAGAATTGAACCAGATATGGCCGTGTGTCTAGGAAGCACAGTTCTTTTGTTCTGAGCAAGCTCACTGTTTTGGCTCTATAGGAAACACAGTAGAGTAGAAGAGTGCTCTTTTCTCAAAAGAAGAGTGTGTTTCTTGTAAGGCGAGCTAGCGTTTGTTTCCCAGTCCTAAAAGGAGTTGAATCACATGAAGTTTTTGGTCCCATGAGCAAGAGTTGTTTTCTGTAAGGAAAGTCACTATTGCGCTCCCATTTCCATACACAGAGCAAATAGCACTCGCGTCTGTTCCCAGCAAGTACAGTGTATTGGACTGAAGAGGAGCTACTGTTCTTGTCAGTTTCCTAAGCAGAGTTGAACTAGATATGGCCCGTGTGTGTAGGAAGCACAGTTCTTTTGTTCTGAGCAAGCTCACTGTTCGGATCCCATAGGAAACACAGTAGAGTAGAAGAGTGCTCTTTTCTCAAAAGGAGAGTGTGTTTCTTGTAAGGCGAGCTAGTGTTTGTTCCCGAGTCAGAAATGGAGTTGAATCCCATGCAGTTTCTGGTCCCACGAGCAAGAGATGTTTTCTGGTAAGAAGAGTCACTATTAAGCTCCCATTGCCATATACAGTGCAAATAGCACTCGCGTCTGTTCCCAGCAAGTACAGTGTATTGTACTGAAGAGGATCTACTATTCTTGTCAGTTTCCTAAGCAGAATTGAACTAGATATGGCCGTGTGTGTAGGAAGCACAGTTCTTTTGTTCTGAGCAAGCTCACTGTTTTGGCCCTTTTGGAAACACAGTAGAGTAGAAGAGTGCTCTTTTCTCAAAAGCAGAGTGTGTTTCTTGTAAGGGAGCTAGTGTTTGTTTCGCAGTCCTAAATGGAGTTGAATCACATGCTGTTTCTGGTCCTACGAGCTAGAGTTGTTTTCTGGTAAGAAGAGTCACTATTGCGCTCTCATTGTCATACACAGGGCAAATAGCACTGGGGTCTGTTCCCAGCATGTACAGTGTATTGGACTGAAGAGGATCTACTGTTCTTGTCAGTTTCCTAAGCAGAGTTAAACTAAATATAGTCGGTGTGTGTAGGAAGCACAGTTCTTTTGTTCTGAGAAAGCTCACTCTTCGGACCCTATAGGAAACACAGTAGAGTAGAAGAGTGCTCTTTTCTCAAAAGCAGAGTGTGTTTCTTGTAAGGCGAGCTAGCGTTTGTTTCCCAGTCCTAAATGGAGTTGAATCACATGCAGGTTTTGGTCCTATGAGCAAGAGTTGTTTTCTGGTAAGGAAAGTCACTCTTGCGCTCCTATTGCCATACACAGTGCAAATTGCACTGGCGTCTGTTCCCAGCAAGGACAGTGTATTGGACTGAAGCAGAGCTACTGTTCTTGTCAGTTTCCTAAGCAGAGTTGAACTAGATATGGCCCCTGTGTGTAGGAAGCACAGTTCTTTTGTTCTGAGCAAGCTCACTGTTCGGACCACATAGGAAATACAGTAGAGTAGAAGAGTGCTTATTTCTCAAAAGCAGAGTGTGTTTCTTGTAAGGCGAGCTAGCGTTTGTTTCCCAGTCCTAAATGGAGTTGAATCACATGCAGTTTCTTGTCCTACGAGCAAGAGTTGTTTTCTGGTAAGAAGAGTCACTATTGTGCTCCCATTGTCATACACAGGGCAAATAGCACTGGCGTCTGTTCCCAGCATGTACAGTGTATTGGACTGAAGAGGATCTACTGTTCTTGTCAGTTTCCTAAGCAGAATTAAACTAGATATGGCCGTATTTGTAGGAATCACAGTTCTTTTGTTCTGAGCAAACTCACTGTTCTGGCACTATAGGAAATACAGTAGAGTAGAAGAGTGCTCTTTTCTCAAAAGCAGAGTGTGTTTCTTGTAAGGCGAGCTAGCGTTTGTTTCCCAGTCCTAAATGGAGTTGAATCACATGCAGGTTTTGGTCCTATGAGCAAGAGTTGTTTTCTGGTAAGGAAAGTCACTCTTGCGCTCCTATTGCCATACACAGTGCAAATTGCACTGGCGTCTGTTCCCAGCAAGGACAGTGTATTGGACTGAAGCAGAGCTACTGTTCTTGTCAGTTTCCTAAGCAGAGTTGAACTAGATATGGCCCCTGTGTGTAGGAAGCACAGTTCTTTTGTTCTGAGCAAGCTCACTGTTCGGACCACATAGGAAATACAGTAGAGTAGAAGAGTGCTTATTTCTCAAAAGCAGACTGTGTTTCTTGTAAGGCGAGCTAGTGTTTGTTTCCCAGTCAGAAATGGAGTTGAATCCCATGCAGTTTCTGGTCTTATGAGCCAGAAGTGTTTTCTGATAAGAAGAGCCACTATTGCGCTCCCATTGTCAAACAGAGGACAAATATCACTGGCGTCTGTTTCCTGCATGTACAGTGTATTGGACTGAAGTGGAGCTACTGTTCATGTCAGTTTCCTAAGCAGAGTTGAACTAGATATGGCCCGTGTGTGGAGGAAGCACAGTTCTGTTGTTCTGAGCAAGCTCACTGTTTGGACCCCCTAGGATACACAGTAGAGTAGAAGAGTGCTCTTTTCTCAAAAGCAGAGTGTGTTTCTTGTAAGGCGAGCTAGCGTTTGTTTCCCAGTCCTAAATGGAGTTGAATCACATGCAGTATCTTGTCCTACGAGCAAGAGTTGTTTTCTGGTAAGAAGAGTCACTATTGTGCTCCCATTGTCATACACAGGGCAATAAGCACTGGCGTCTGTTCCCAGCATGTACAGTGTATTGGACTGAAGAGGATCTACTGTTCTTGTCAGTTTCCTAAGCAGAATTGAACTAGATATGGCCGTATTTGTAGAAATCACAGTTCTTTTGTTCTGAGCAAACTCACTGTTCTCGCCCTATAGGAAAAACAGTAGAGTAGAAGAGTGCTCTTTTCTCAAAAGCAGAGTGTGTTTCTTGTAAGGCGAGCTAGCGTTTGTTTCCCAGTCCTAAATGGTGTTGAATCACATGCAGTTTTTGGTCCTATGAGGAAGAGTTGTTTTCTGGTAAGGAAAGTCACTCTTGCGCTCCCATTGCCATACACAGTGCAAATAGCACTCGCATCTGTTCCCAGCAATTACAGTGTATTAGACTGAAGCGGAGCTACTGTTCTTGTCAGTTTCCTAAGCAGAGTTGAACTAGATATGGCCCCTGTGTGTAGGAAGCACTGTTCTTTTGTTCTGAGCAAGCTCACTGTTCAGACCCCATAGGAAACACAGTAGAGTGGAAGAGTGCTCTTTTCTCAAAAGAAGAGTGTGTTTCTTGTAAAGCGAGCTAGCATTTGTTTCCCAGTCCTAAATGGAGTTGAATCACATGCAGTTTCTTGTCCTAAGAGCAAGAGTTGTTTTCTGGTAAGAAGAGTCACTATTGTGCTACCATTGTCATTCACAGGGCAAATAACACTGGCGTCTGTTCCCAGCATGTACACTGTATTGGACTGAAGAGGATCTACTGTTCTTTTCTGTTTCCTAAGCATAATTGAACTAGATATGGCCGTATTTGTATGAAGCACAGTTCTTTTGTTCTGAGCAAGCTCACTGTTCTGGCCCTATAGGAAACACAGTAGAGTAGAATAGTGCTCTTTTCTCAAAAGCAGAGTGTGTTTCTTGTAATGCGAGCTAGCATTTGTTTCCCAGTCCTAAATGGAGTTGAATCACATGCAGTTTTTGGTCCTATGAGCAAGAGTTGTTTTCTGTTAAGGAAAGTCATTATTGTGCTCCCATTGGCATACACAGTGCAAATAGCACTCGCGTCTGTTCCCAGCAAGTACAGTGTATTGGACTGAAGCGGAGCTACTGCTCTTGTCAGTTTTCTAAGCAGAGTTGAACTAGATATGGCCCCTGTGTGTAGGAAGCACTGTTCTTTTGTTCTGAGCATGCTCACTGTTCGGACCCCCTAGGAAACACAGTAGAGTAGAAGAGTGCTCTTTTCTCAAAAGCAGAGTGTGTTTCTTGTAAGGCGAGCTAGCATTTGTTTCCCATTCCTAAATGGAGTTGAATCCCATGCAGTTTTTGGTCCTACGAGCAAGAGTTGTTTTCTGGTAAGGAAAGTCACTATTGTGCTCCCAATGCCATACACAGTGCAAATAGCACTCCCGTCTCTTCCCAGCAAGTACAGTGTATTGGACTGAAGAGGAGCTACTGTTCTTGTCAGTTTCCTAAGCAGAGTTGAACTAGATATGGCCCCTGTGTGTAGGAAGCACAGTTCTTTTGTTCTGAGCAAGCTCAATTTTCGGACCCCATAGGAAACACAGTAGAGTAGAAGAGTGCTCTTTTCTCAGAAGCAGAGTATGTTTATTGTAAGGCGAGCTAGCGTTTGTTTCCCAATCCTAAATGGAGTTGAATCACATGCAGTATCTGGTCCTACGAGCAAGAGTTGTTTTCTGGTAAGAAGAGTCACTATTGTGCTCCCATTGTCATACACAGGGCAAATCACACTGGCATCTGTTCCCAGCATGTACAGTGTATTGGACTGAAGAAGATCTACTGTTCTTGTCAATTTCCTAAGCAGAGTTTAACTAGATATGGACCGTGTGTGTAGGAAGCACAGTTCTTTTGTTCTGAGAATGCTCACTGTTCTGGCCCTATAGGAAACACATTAGAGTAGAAGAGTGCTCCTTTCTCAAACCAGAGTGTGTTTCTTGTAAGTCGAGCTATCGTTTGTTTCCCAGTCCTAAATAGAGTTGAATCCCATGCAGTTTCTGGTCCTGCCAGCAAGAGTTGTTTTCTGATAAGAAGAGTCACTATTGTGCTCCTATTGCCAGACACAGTACAAATAGCACTCGCGTCTGTTCCCAGCTAGGACAGTGTATTGGACTGAGGAGGAGCTACCGTTCTTGTCAGTTTCCTAAGCAGAGTTGAACTAGATATGGCCCGTGTGAGTAGGAAGCACAGTTCTTTTGTTCTGAGCAAGATCACTGTTCGGACCCCATAGGAAACACAGTAGAGTAGAAGAGTGCTCTTTTCTCAAAAGCAGAGTGTGTTAATTGTAAGGCAAGCTAGCGTTTGTTTCCCAGTCCTAAATGGAGTTGAATCGCATCCTGTTTTTGGTCCTACGAGCAAGAGTTGTTTTCTGGTAAGGAAAGTCACTATTGCGCTCCCATTGTCAGACACAGTACAAATAGCACTCGCGTCTGTTCCCAGCAAGTACAGTGTATTGGACTGAAGAGGAACTACTGTTCTTGTCAGTTTCCTAAGCAGAATTGAACTAGATATGGCCGTATTTGTAGGAAGCACAGTTCTTTTGTTCTGAGCAAACTCACTGTTCTGGCCCTATAGGAAACACAGTAGAGTAGAAGAGTGCTCTTTTCTCAAAAGCAGAGTGTGTTTCTTGTAAGGCGAGCTAGCGTTTGTTTCCCATTCCTAAATGGATTTGAAATACATGCAGTTTCTGGTCCTACGAGCAAGAGATGTTTTCTGGTAAGAAGAATCACTATTGCGCTCCCATTGTCATAAACAGGACAAATAGCACTGGCATCTGTTCCCAGCAAGTACAGTGTATTGGACTGAAGCGGAGCTACTGTTCTTGTCAGTTTCCTAAGCAGAGTTGAACTAGATATGGCCCCTGTGTGTAGGAAGCACAGTTCTTTTGTTCTGAGCAAGCTCACTTTTCGGACCACATAGGAAATACAGTAGAGTAGAAGAGTGCTCTTTTCTCAAAAGCAGAGTGTGTTTCTTGTAAGGCGAGCTAGTGTTTGTTTCCCAGTCAGAAATGGAGTTGAATCCCATGCAGTTTCTGGTCCTACGAGCAAGAGGTGTTTTCTGATAAGAAGAGGCACTATTGCGCTCCCATTGTCATACAGAGGACAAATAGCACTGGCGTCTGGTCCCTGCATGTACAGTGTATTGGACTAAAGTGGAGCTACTGTTCATGTCAGTTTCCTAAGCAGAGTTGAACTAGATATGGCCCGTGTGTGGAGGAAGCACAGTTCTGTTGTTCTGAGCAAGCTCACTGTTCGGACCCCCTAGGATACACAGTAGAGTAGAAGAGTGCTCTTTTCTCAAAAGCAGAGTGTGTTTCTTGTAAGGTGAGCTAGCGTTTGTTTCCCAGTCCTAAATGGAGTTGAATCACATGCAGTTTTTGGTCCTATGAGCAAGAGTTGTTATCTGGTAAGGAAAGTCATTATTGCGCTCGCATTGCCATACACAGTGAAAATAGCACTGGCGTCTGTTCCCAGCAAGTACAGTGTATTGGACTGAAGAGGAGCTACTGTTCTTGTCAGTTTCCTAAGCAGAGTTGAACTAGATATTGGCCCTGTGTGTAGGAAGCACAGTTCTTTTGTTCTGAGCAAGCTCACTGTTCAGACCCCATAGGAAACACAGTTGAGAAGAAGAGTGCTCTTTTCTCAAAAGCAGAGTGTGTTTCTTGTAAAGCGAGCTAGCATTTGTTTCCCAGTCCTAAATGGAGTTGAATCACATGCAGTTTCTTGTCCTACGAGCAAGAGTTGTTTTCTGGCAAGAAGAGTCACTATTGTGTTCCCATTGTCATTCACAGGGCAAATAACACTGGAGTCTGTTCCCAGCATGTACACTGTATTGGACTGAAGAGGATCTACTGTTCTTTTCAGTTTCCTAAGCATAATTTAACTAGATATGGCCATATTTGTAGGAAGCACAGTTCTTTTGTTCTGAGCAAGCTCACTGTTCTGGCCCTATAGGAAACACAGAAGAGTAGAAGAGTGCTCTTTTATCAAAAGCAGAGTGTGTTTCTTGTAAGGCGAGCTAGCATTTGTTTCCCAGTCCTAAATGGAGTTGAATCACATGCAGTTTTTGGTCCTATGAGCAAGAGTTGTTTTCTGGGAAGGAAATTCACTCTTGCGCTCCCATTGCCATACACAGTGCAAATAGCTCTCGCGTCTGTTCCCAGCAAGTACAGTGTATTGGACTGAAGCGGAGCTACTGTTCTTGTCAGTTTCCTAAGCAGAGTTGAACTAGATATGGCCCCTGTGTGTAGGAAGCACAGTTCTTTTGTTCTGAGCAAGCTCACTGTTCGGACCACATAGGAAATACAGTAGAGTAGAAGAGTGCTCTTTTCTCAAAAGCAGAGTGTGTTTCTTGTAAGGCGAGCTAGTGTTTGTTTCCCAGTCAGAAATGGAGTTGAACCCCATGCAGTTTCTGGTCCTACGAGCAAGAGGTATTTTCTGATAAGAAGAGTCACTATTGCGCTCCCATTGTCATACAGAGGACAAATAGCACTGGCGTCTGTTCCCTGCATGTACAGTGTATTGGACTGAAGTGGAGCTACTGTTCTTGTCAGTTTCCTAAGCAGAGTTGAACTAGATATGGCCCGTGTGTGGAGGAAGCACAGTTCTTTTGTTCTGAGCAAGCTCACTGTTCAGACCCCATAGGATACACAGTAGAGTAGAAGAGTGCTCTTTTCTCAAAAGCAGAGTGTGTTTCTTGTAAGGCGAGCTAGCGTTTGTTTCCCAGTCCTAAATGGATTTGAAATACATGCAGTTTCTGGTCCTACGAGCAAGAGATGTTTTCTGGTAAGAAGAGTCACTATTGTGCTCCCATTGTCATAAACAGGGCAAATAGCACTGGCATCTGTTCCCAGCAAGTACAGTGTATTGCCTGAAGCGGAGCTACTGTTCTTGTCAGTTTCCTAAGCAGAGTTTAACTAGATATGGCTCCTGTGTGTAGGAAGCACAGTTCTTTTGTTCTGAGCAAGCTCACTTTTCGGACCCCATAGAAAACACATTAGAGTAGAAGAGTGCTCTTTTCTCAAAAGCAGAGTGTGTTTCTTATAAGGCGAGCTAGTGTTTGTTTCCCCGTCAGAAATGGTGTTGAATCCCATGCAGTTTCTGGTCCTACCAGCAAGACGTGTTTTCCGATAAGAAGAGTCACTATTGTGCTCCTATTGCCATACACAGTGCAAATAGCACTCGCGTCTCTTCCCAGCTAGTACAGTGTATTGGACTGAAGAGGAGCTACTGTTCTAGTCAGTTTCCTAAGCAGAGTTGAACTAGATATGGCCCGTGTGTGTAGGAAGCACAGTTCTTTTGTTCTGAGCAAGCTCACTGTTCGGACCCCATAGGAAATACAGTAGAGTAGAAGACTGCTCTTTTCTCAAAAGCAGAGTGTGTTTCTTGTAAGGCGAGCTAGCGTTTGTTTCCCGTCCTAAATGGAGTTGAATCACATGCAGTTTTTGGTCCTATGAGCAAGAGTTGTTTTCTGGTAAGGAAAGTCATTATTGCGCTCACATTGCCATACACAGTGCAAATAGCACTGGCGTCTGTTCCCAGCAAGTACAGTGTATTGGACTGAAGAGGAGCTACTGTTCTTGTCAGTTTCCTAAGCAGAGTTGAACTAGATATTGCCCCTGTGTGTAGGAAGCACAGTTCTTTTGTTCTGAGCAAGCTCACTGTTCAGACCCCATAGGAAACACAGTTGAGTAGAAGAGTGCTCTTTTCTCAAAAGCAGAGTGTGTTTCTTGTAAAGCGAGCTAGCATTTGTTTCCCAGTCCTAAATGGAATTGAATCACATGCATTTTCTTGTCCTACGAACAAGAGTTGTTTTCTGGCAAGAAGAGTCACTATTGTGCTCCCTTTGTCATTCACAGGGCAAATAACACTGGAGTCTGTTCCCAGCATGTACACTGTATTGGACTGAAGAGGATCTACTGTTCTTTTCAGTTTCCTAAGCATAATTGAACTAGATATGGCCGTATTTGTAGGAAGCAAGTTCTTTTGTTCTGAGCAAGCTCACTGTTCTGGCCCTATAGAAAACACAGTAGAGTAGAAGAGTGCTCTTTTCTCAAAAGCAGAGTGTGTTTCTTGTAAGGCGAGCTAGCGTTTGTTTCCCAGTCCTAAATGGAGTTGAATCACATGCAGTTTTTGGTCCTATGAGCAAGAGGTGTTTTCTGATAAGAAGAGTCACTATTATGCTCCCATTGTCATTCACAGGGCAAATAACACTGGCGTCTGTTCCCAGCATGTACACTGTATTGGACTGAAGAGGATCTACTGTTCTTTTCAGTTTCCTAAGCATAATTGAACTAGATATGGCCGTATTTGTATGAAGCACAGTTCTTTTGTTCTGAGCAAGCTCACTGTTCTTGCCCTATAGGAAACACAGTAGTGTAGAAGAGTGCTCTTTTCTCAAAAGCAGAGTGTGTTTCTTGTAAGGCAAGCTAGCGTTTGTTTCCCAGTACTAAATGGAGTTGAATCACATGCAGTTTTTGGTCCTATGAGCAAGAGTTTTTTTCTGGTAAGGAAAGTCATTATTGCGCTCCCATTGGCATACACAGTACAAATAGCACTCGCGTCTGTTCCCAGCAAGTACAGTGTATTGGACTGAAGCAGAGCTACCATTCTTGTCAGTTTCCTAAGCAGAGTTGAACTAGATATGGCCCGTGTGTGTAGGAAGCACAATTCTTTTGTTCTGAGCAAGCTCACTGTTCGGACCCCATAGGAAACACAGTAGAGTAGAAGAGTGCTCGTTTCACAAAAGCAGAGTATGTTTCTTGTAAGGCGAGCTAGCATTTGTTTCCCAATCCTAAATGGAGTTGAATCACATGCAGTATCTGGTCCTACGAGCAAGAGTTGTTTTCTGGTAAGAAGAGTCACTATTGCGCTCCCATTGTCATACACAGTGCAAATAGCACTCGCGTCTGTTCCCAGCAAGTACAGTGTATTGGACTGAAGAGGAGGTACTGTTCTTGTCAGTTTCCTAAGCAGAGTTGAACTAGATATGGCCACTGTGTGTAGGAAGCACAGTTCTTTTGTTCTGAGCAAGCTCACTGTTCGGACCCCTTAGGAAACACATTGGAGTAGAAGAGTGCTCTTTTCTCAAAAGGAGAGTGTGTTTCTTTTAATGCGAGCTAGTGTTTGTTTCCCAGTCAGAAATGGAGTTGAATCCCATGCAGTTTCTGGTCCTACGAGCAAGAGTTGTTTTCTGGTAAGGAAAGTCATTATTGTGCTCGCATTGCCATACACAGTGCAAATAGCACTGGCGTCTGTTCCCAGCAAGTACAGTGTATTGGACTGAAGAGGAGCTACTGTTCTTGTCAGTTTCCTAAGCAGAGTTGAACTAGATATTGCCCCTGTGTGTAGGAAGCACAGTTCTTTTGTTCTGAGCAAGCTCACTGTTCAGACCCCATAGGAAACACAGTTGAGTAGAAGAGTGCTCTTTTCTCAAAAGCAGAGTGTGTTTCTTGTAAAGCGAGCTAGCATTTGTTTCCCAGTCCTAAATGGAATTGAATCACATGCAGTTTCTTGTCCTACGAACAAGAGTTGTTTTCTGGCAAGAAGAGTCACTATTGTGCTCCCATTGTCATTCACAGGGCAAATAACACTGGAGTCTGTTCCCAGCATGTACACTGTATTGGACTGAAGAGGATCTACTGTTCTTTTCAGTTTCCTAAGAATAATTGAACTAGATATGGCCGCATTTGTATGAAGCACAGTTCTTTTGTTCTGAGCAAGCTCACTGTTCTGGCCCTATAGGAAACACAGTAGAGTAGAATAGTGCTCTTTTCTCAAAAGCAGAGTGTGTTTCTTGTAATGCGAGCTAGCATTTGTTTCCCAGTCCTAAATGGAGTTGAATCACATGCAGTTTTTGGTCCTATGAGCAAGAGTTGTTTTCTGTTAAGGAAAGTCATTATTGTGCTCCCATTGGCATACACAGTGCAAATAGCACTCGCGTCTGTTCCCAGCAAGTACAGTGTATTGGACTGAAGCGGAGCTACTGCTCTTGTCAGTTTTCTAAGCAGAGTTGAACTAGATATGGCCCCTGTGTGTAGGAAGCACTGTTCTTTTGTTCTGAGCATGCTCACTGTTCGGACCCCCTAGGAAACACAGTAGAGTAGAAGAGTGCTCTTTTCTCAAAAGCAGAGTGTGTTTCTTGTAAGGCGAGCTAGCATTTGTTTCCCATTCCTAAATGGAGTTGAATCCCATGCAGTTTTTGGTCCTACGAGCAAGAGTTGTTTTCTGGTAAGGAAAGTCACTATTGTGCTCCCAATGCCATACACAGTGCAAATAGCACTCCCGTCTCTTCCCAGCAAGTACAGTGTATTGGACTGAAGAGGAGCTACTGTTCTTGTCAGTTTCCTAAGCAGAGTTGAACTAGATATGGCCCCTGTGTGTAGGAAGCACAGTTCTTTTGTTCTGAGCAAGCTCAATTTTCGGACCCCATAGGAAACACAGTAGAGTAGAAGAGTGCTCTTTTCTCAGAAGCAGAGTATGTTTATTGTAAGGCGAGCTAGCGTTTGTTTCCCAATCCTAAATGGAGTTGAATCACATGCAGTATCTGGTCCTACGAGCAAGAGTTGTTTTCTGGTAAGAAGAGTCACTATTGTGCTCCCATTGTCATACACAGGGCAAATCACACTGGCATCTGTTCCCAGCATGTACAGTGTATTGGACTGAAGAAGATCTACTGTTCTTGTCAATTTCCTAAGCAGAGTTTAACTAGATATGGACCGTGTGTGTAGGAAGCACAGTTCTTTTGTTCTGAGAATGCTCACTGTTCTGGCCCTATAGGAAACACATTAGAGTAGAAGAGTGCTCCTTTCTCAAACCAGAGTGTGTTTCTTGTAAGTCGAGCTATCGTTTGTTTCCCAGTCCTAAATAGAGTTGAATCCCATGCAGTTTCTGGTCCTGCCAGCAAGAGTTGTTTTCTGATAAGAAGAGTCACTATTGTGCTCCTATTGCCAGACACAGTACAAATAGCACTCGCGTCTGTTCCCAGCTAGGACAGTGTATTGGACTGAGGAGGAGCTACCGTTCTTGTCAGTTTCCTAAGCAGAGTTGAACTAGATATGGCCCGTGTGAGTAGGAAGCACAGTTCTTTTGTTCTGAGCAAGATCACTGTTCGGACCCCATAGGAAACACAGTAGAGTAGAAGAGTGCTCTTTTCTCAAAAGCAGAGTGTGTTAATTGTAAGGCAAGCTAGCGTTTGTTTCCCAGTCCTAAATGGAGTTGAATCGCATCCTGTTTTTGGTCCTACGAGCAAGAGTTGTTTTCTGGTAAGGAAAGTCACTATTGCGCTCCCATTGTCAGACACAGTACAAATAGCACTCGCGTCTGTTCCCAGCAAGTACAGTGTATTGGACTGAAGAGGAACTACTGTTCTTGTCAGTTTCCTAAGCAGAATTGAACTAGATATGGCCGTATTTGTAGGAAGCACAGTTCTTTTGTTCTGAGCAAACTCACTGTTCTGGCCCTATAGGAAACACAGTAGAGTAGAAGAGTGCTCTTTTCTCAAAAGCAGAGTGTGTTTCTTGTAAGGCGAGCTAGCGTTTGTTTCCCATTCCTAAATGGATTTGAAATACATGCAGTTTCTGGTCCTACGAGCAAGAGATGTTTTCTGGTAAGAAGAATCACTATTGCGCTCCCATTGTCATAAACAGGACAAATAGCACTGGCATCTGTTCCCAGCAAGTACAGTGTATTGGACTGAAGCGGAGCTACTGTTCTTGTCAGTTTCCTAAGCAGAGTTGAACTAGATATGGCCCCTGTGTGTAGGAAGCACAGTTCTTTTGTTCTGAGCAAGCTCACTTTTCGGACCACATAGGAAATACAGTAGAGTAGAAGAGTGCTCTTTTCTCAAAAGCAGAGTGTGTTTCTTGTAAGGCGAGCTAGTGTTTGTTTCCCAGTCAGAAATGGAGTTGAATCCCATGCAGTTTCTGGTCCTACGAGCAAGAGGTGTTTTCTGATAAGAAGAGGCACTATTGCGCTCCCATTGTCATACAGAGGACAAATAGCACTGGCGTCTGGTCCCTGCATGTACAGTGTATTGGACTAAAGTGGAGCTACTGTTCATGTCAGTTTCCTAAGCAGAGTTGAACTAGATATGGCCCGTGTGTGGAGGAAGCACAGTTCTGTTGTTCTGAGCAAGCTCACTGTTCGGACCCCCTAGGATACACAGTAGAGTAGAAGAGTGCTCTTTTCTCAAAAGCAGAGTGTGTTTCTTGTAAGGTGAGCTAGCGTTTGTTTCCCAGTCCTAAATGGAGTTGAATCACATGCAGTTTTTGGTCCTATGAGCAAGAGTTGTTATCTGGTAAGGAAAGTCATTATTGCGCTCGCATTGCCATACACAGTGAAAATAGCACTGGCGTCTGTTCCCAGCAAGTACAGTGTATTGGACTGAAGAGGAGCTACTGTTCTTGTCAGTTTCCTAAGCAGAGTTGAACTAGATATTGGCCCTGTGTGTAGGAAGCACAGTTCTTTTGTTCTGAGCAAGCTCACTGTTCAGACCCCATAGGAAACACAGTTGAGAAGAAGAGTGCTCTTTTCTCAAAAGCAGAGTGTGTTTCTTGTAAAGCGAGCTAGCATTTGTTTCCCAGTCCTAAA
The DNA here is from genome assembly GCF_949786415.1 of Peromyscus eremicus. Taxonomy (NCBI): domain Eukaryota; kingdom Metazoa; phylum Chordata; class Mammalia; order Rodentia; family Cricetidae; genus Peromyscus; species Peromyscus eremicus. The sequence continues at coordinate 175,410 of NW_026734932.1, read as the reverse complement.
TGGAGTTGAATCACATGCAGTTTCTTGTCCTACGAGCAAGAGTTGTTTTCTGGCAAGAAGAGTCACTATTGTGTTCCCATTGTCATTCACAGGGCAAATAACACTGGAGTCTGTTCCCAGCATGTACACTGTATTGGACTGAAGAGGATCTACTGTTCTTTTCAGTTTCCTAAGCATAATTTAACTAGATATGGCCATATTTGTAGGAAGCACAGTTCTTTTGTTCTGAGCAAGCTCACTGTTCTGGCCCTATAGGAAACACAGAAGAGTAGAAGAGTGCTCTTTTATCAAAAGCAGAGTGTGTTTCTTGTAAGGCGAGCTAGCATTTGTTTCCCAGTCCTAAATGGAGTTGAATCACATGCAGTTTTTGGTCCTATGAGCAAGAGTTGTTTTCTGGGAAGGAAATTCACTCTTGCGCTCCCATTGCCATACACAGTGCAAATAGCTCTCGCGTCTGTTCCCAGCAAGTACAGTGTATTGGACTGAAGCGGAGCTACTGTTCTTGTCAGTTTCCTAAGCAGAGTTGAACTAGATATGGCCCCTGTGTGTAGGAAGCACAGTTCTTTTGTTCTGAGCAAGCTCACTGTTCGGACCACATAGGAAATACAGTAGAGTAGAAGAGTGCTCTTTTCTCAAAAGCAGAGTGTGTTTCTTGTAAGGCGAGCTAGTGTTTGTTTCCCAGTCAGAAATGGAGTTGAACCCCATGCAGTTTCTGGTCCTACGAGCAAGAGGTATTTTCTGATAAGAAGAGTCACTATTGCGCTCCCATTGTCATACAGAGGACAAATAGCACTGGCGTCTGTTCCCTGCATGTACAGTGTATTGGACTGAAGTGGAGCTACTGTTCTTGTCAGTTTCCTAAGCAGAGTTGAACTAGATATGGCCCGTGTGTGGAGGAAGCACAGTTCTTTTGTTCTGAGCAAGCTCACTGTTCAGACCCCATAGGATACACAGTAGAGTAGAAGAGTGCTCTTTTCTCAAAAGCAGAGTGTGTTTCTTGTAAGGCGAGCTAGCGTTTGTTTCCCAGTCCTAAATGGATTTGAAATACATGCAGTTTCTGGTCCTACGAGCAAGAGATGTTTTCTGGTAAGAAGAGTCACTATTGTGCTCCCATTGTCATAAACAGGGCAAATAGCACTGGCATCTGTTCCCAGCAAGTACAGTGTATTGCCTGAAGCGGAGCTACTGTTCTTGTCAGTTTCCTAAGCAGAGTTTAACTAGATATGGCTCCTGTGTGTAGGAAGCACAGTTCTTTTGTTCTGAGCAAGCTCACTTTTCGGACCCCATAGAAAACACATTAGAGTAGAAGAGTGCTCTTTTCTCAAAAGCAGAGTGTGTTTCTTATAAGGCGAGCTAGTGTTTGTTTCCCCGTCAGAAATGGTGTTGAATCCCATGCAGTTTCTGGTCCTACCAGCAAGACGTGTTTTCCGATAAGAAGAGTCACTATTGTGCTCCTATTGCCATACACAGTGCAAATAGCACTCGCGTCTCTTCCCAGCTAGTACAGTGTATTGGACTGAAGAGGAGCTACTGTTCTAGTCAGTTTCCTAAGCAGAGTTGAACTAGATATGGCCCGTGTGTGTAGGAAGCACAGTTCTTTTGTTCTGAGCAAGCTCACTGTTCGGACCCCATAGGAAATACAGTAGAGTAGAAGACTGCTCTTTTCTCAAAAGCAGAGTGTGTTTCTTGTAAGGCGAGCTAGCGTTTGTTTCCCGTCCTAAATGGAGTTGAATCACATGCAGTTTTTGGTCCTATGAGCAAGAGTTGTTTTCTGGTAAGGAAAGTCATTATTGCGCTCACATTGCCATACACAGTGCAAATAGCACTGGCGTCTGTTCCCAGCAAGTACAGTGTATTGGACTGAAGAGGAGCTACTGTTCTTGTCAGTTTCCTAAGCAGAGTTGAACTAGATATTGCCCTTGTGTGTAGGAAGCACAGTTCTTTTGTTCTGAGCAAGCTCACTGTTCAGACCCCATAGGAAACACAGTTGAGTAGAAGAGTGCTCTTTTCTCAAAAGCAGAGTGTGTTTCTTGTAAAGCGAGCTAGCATTTGTTTCCCAGTCCTAAATGGAATTGAATCACATGCATTTTCTTGTCCTACGAACAAGAGTTGTTTTCTGGCAAGAAGAGTCACTATTGTGCTCCCTTTGTCATTCACAGGGCAAATAACACTGGAGTCTGTTCCCAGCATGTACACTGTATTGGACTGAAGAGGATCTACTGTTCTTTTCAGTTTCCTAAGCATAATTGAACTAGATATGGCCGTATTTGTAGGAAGCAAGTTCTTTTGTTCTGAGCAAGCTCACTGTTCTGGCCCTATAGGAAACACAGTAGAGTAGAAGAGTGCTCTTTTCTCAAAAGCAGAGTGTGTTTCTTGTAAGGCGAGCTAGCGTTTGTTTCCCAGTCCTAAATGGAGTTGAATCACATGCAGTTTTTGGTCCTATGAGCAAGAGGTGTTTTCTGATAAGAAGAGTCACTATTGCGCTCCCATTGTCATACAGAGGACAAATAGCACTGGCGTCTGTTCCCTGCATGTACAGTGTATTGGACTGAAGTGGAGCTACTGTTATTGTCAGTTTCCTAAGCAGAGTTGAACTAGATATGGCCCGTGTGTGGAGGAAGCACAGTTCTGTTGTTCTGAGCAAGCTCACTGTTCGGACCCCATAGGATACACAGTAGAGTAGAAGAGTGCTCTTTTCTCAAAAGCAGAGTGTGTTTCTTGTAAGGCGAGCTAGCGTTTGTTTCCCAGTCCTAAATGGATTTGAAATACATGTAGTTTCTGGTCCTACGAGCAAGAGATGTTTTCTGGTATGAAGAGTCACTATTGTGCTCCCATTGTCATAAACAGGGCAAATAGCACTGGCATCTGTTCCCAGCAAGTACAGTGTATTGGACTGAAGAGGAGCTACTGTTCTTGTCAGTTTCCTAAGCAGACTTGAACTAGATATGGCCCCTGTGTGTAGGAAGCACAGTTCTTTTGTTCTGAGCAAGCTCACTGTTCGGACCACATAGGAAATACAGTGGAGTAGAAGAGTGCTCTTTTCTCAAAAGCAGAGTGTGCTTCTTGTAAGGCGAGGTAGTGTTTGTTTCCCAGTCAGAAATTGAGTTGAATCCCATGCAGTTTCTGGTCCTAGGAGCAAGAGGGGTTTTCTGATAAGAAGAGTCACTATTGTGCTCCCATTGTCATACAGAGGACAAATAGCACTGGTGTCTGTTCCCTGCATGTACAGTGTATTGGACTGAAATGGAGCTACTGTTCTTGTCAGTTTCCTAAGCAGAGTTGAACTAGATATGGCCCCTGTGTGTAAAAAGCACAGTTCTTTTGTTCTGAGCAAGCTCGCTGTTCGGACCCCATAGGAAACACAGTAGAGTAGAAGAGTGCTCTTTTCTCAGAAGCAGAGTGTGTTTCTTGTAAAGCGAGCTAGCGTTTGTTTCCCAGTCCTAAATGGAGTTGAATCACATGCAGTTTCTTGTCCTACGAACAAGAGTTGTTTTCTGGTAAGAAGAGTCACTATTATGCTCCCATTGTCATTCACAGGGCAAATAACACTGGCGTCTGTTCCCAGCATGTACACTGTATTGGACTGAAGAGGATCTACTGTTCTTTTCAGTTTCCTAAGCATAATTGAACTAGATATGGCCGTATTTGTATGAAGCACAGTTCTTTTGTTCTGAGCAAGCTCACTGTTCTTGCCCTATAGGAAACACAGTAGTGTAGAAGAGTGCTCTTTTCTCAAAAGCAGAGTGTGTTTCTTGTAAGGCAAGCTAGCGTTTGTTTCCCAGTACTAAATGGAGTTGAATCACATGCAGTTTTTGGTCCTATGAGCAAGAGTTTTTTTCTGGTAAGGAAAGTCATTATTGCGCTCCCATTGGCATACACAGTACAAATAGCACTCGCGTCTGTTCCCAGCAAGTACAGTGTATTGGACTGAAGCAGAGCTACCATTCTTGTCAGTTTCCTAAGCAGAGTTGAACTAGATATGGCCCGTGTGTGTAGGAAGCACAATTCTTTTGTTCTGAGCAAGCTCACTGTTCGGACCCCATAGGAAACACAGTAGAGTAGAAGAGTGCTCGTTTCACAAAAGCAGAGTATGTTTCTTGTAAGGCGAGCTAGCATTTGTTTCCCAATCCTAAATGGAGTTGAATCACATGCAGTATCTGGTCCTACGAGCAAGAGTTGTTTTCTGGTAAGAAGAGTCACTATTGCGCTCCCATTGTCATACACAGTGCAAATAGCACTCGCGTCTGTTCCCAGCAAGTACAGTGTATTGGACTGAAGAGGAGGTACTGTTCTTGTCAGTTTCCTAAGCAGAGTTGAACTAGATATGGCCACTGTGTGTAGGAAGCACAGTTCTTTTGTTCTGAGCAAGCTCACTGTTCGGACCCCTTAGGAAACACATTGGAGTAGAAGAGTGCTCTTTTCTCAAAAGGAGAGTGTGTTTCTTTTAATGCGAGCTAGTGTTTGTTTCACAGTCAGAAATGGAGTTGAATCCCATGCAGTTTCTGGTCCTACGAGCAAGAGTTGTTTTCTGGTAAGGAAAGTCATTATTGTGCTCGCATTGCCATACACAGTGCAAATAGCACTGGCGTCTGTTCCCAGCAAGTACAGTGTATTGGACTGAAGAGGAGCTACTGTTCTTGTCAGTTTCCTAAGCAGAGTTGAACTAGATATTGCCCCTGTGTGTAGGAAGCACAGTTCTTTTGTTCTGAGCAAGCTCACTGTTCAGACCCCATAGGAAACACAGTTGAGTAGAAGAGTGCTCTTTTCTCAAAAGCAGAGTGTGTTTCTTGTAAAGCGAGCTAGCATTTGTTTCCCAGTCCTAAATGGAATTGAATCACATGCAGTTTCTTGTCCTACGAACAAGAGTTGTTTTCTGGCAAGAAGAGTCACTATTGTGCTCCCATTGTCATTCACAGGGCAAATAACACTGGAGTCTGTTCCCAGCATGTACACTGTATTGGACTGAAGAGGATCTACTGTTCTTTTCAGTTTCCTAAGAATAATTGAACTAGATATGGCCGCATTTGTATGAAGCACAGTTCTTTTGTTCTGAGCAAGCTCACTGTTCTGGCCCTATAGGAAACACAGTAGAGTAGAATAGTGCTCTTTTCTCAAAAGCAGAGTGTGTTTCTTGTAATGCGAGCTAGCATTTGTTTCCCAGTCCTAAATGGAGTTGAATCACATGTAGTTTTTGGTCCTATGAGCAAGAGTTGTTTTCTGTTAAGGAAAGTCATTATTGTGCTCCCATTGGCATACACAGTGCAAATAGCACTCGCGTCTGTTCCCAGCAAGTACAGTGTATTGGACTGAAGCGGAGCTACTGCTCTTGTCAGTTTTCTAAGCAGAGTTGAACTAGATATGGCCCCTGTGTGTAGGAAGCACTGTTCTTTTGTTCTGAGCATGCTCACTGTTCGGACCCCCTAGGAAACACAGTAGAGTAGAAGAGTGCTCTTTTCTCAAAAGCAGAGTGTGTTTCTTGTAAGGCGAGCTAGCATTTGTTTCCCATTCCTAAATGGAGTTGAATCCCATGCAGTTTTTGGTCCTACGAGCAAGAGTTGTTTTCTGGTAAGGAAAGTCACTATTGTGCTCCCAATGCCATACACAGTGCAAATAGCACTCCCGTCTCTTCCCAGCAAGTACAGTGTATTGGACTGAAGAGGAGCTACTGTTCTTGTCAGTTTCCTAAGCAGAGTTGAACTAGATATGGCCCCTGTGTGTAGGAAGCACAGTTCTTTTGTTCTGAGCAAGCTCAATTTTCGGACCCCATAGGAAACACAGTAGAGTAGAAGAGTGCTCTTTTCTCAGAAGCAGAGTATGTTTATTGTAAGGCGAGCTAGCGTTTGTTTCCCAATCCTAAATGGAGTTGAATCACATGCAGTATCTGGTCCTACGAGCAAGAGTTGTTTTCTGGTAAGAAGAGTCACTATTGTGCTCCCATTGTCATACACAGGGCAAATCACACTGGCATCTGTTCCCAGCATGTACAGTGTATTGGACTGAAGAAGATCTACTGTTCTTGTCAATTTCCTAAGCAGAGTTTAACTAGATATGGACCGTGTGTGTAGGAAGCACAGTTCTTTTGTTCTGAGAATGCTCACTGTTCTGGCCCTATAGGAAACAAATTAGAGTAGAAGAGTGCTCCTTTCTCAAACCAGAGTGTGTTTCTTGTAAGTCGAGCTATCGTTTGTTTCCCAGTCCTAAATAGAGTTGAATCCCATGCAGTTTCTGGTCCTGCCAGCAAGAGTTGTTTTCTGATAAGAAGAGTCACTATTGTGCTCCTATTGCCAGACACAGTACAAATAGCACTCGCGTCTGTTCCCAGCTAGGACAGTGTATTGGACTGAGGAGGAGCTACCGTTCTTGTCAGTTTCCTAAGCAGAGTTGAACTAGATATGGCCCGTGTGAGTAGGAAGCACAGTTCTTTTGTTCTGAGCAAGATCACTGTTCGGACCCCATAGGAAACACAGTAGAGTAGAAGAGTGCTCTTTTCTCAAAAGCAGAGTGTGTTAATTGTAAGGCAAGCTAGCGTTTGTTTCCCAGTCCTAAATGGAGTTGAATCGCATCCTGTTTTTGGTCCTACGAGCAAGAGTTGTTTTCTGGTAAGGAAAGTCACTATTGCGCTCCCATTGTCAGACACAGTACAAATAGCACTCGCGTCTGTTCCCAGCAAGTACAGTGTATTGGACTGAAGAGGAACTACTGTTCTTGTCAGTTTCCTAAGCAGAATTGAACTAGATATGGCCGTATTTGTAGGAAGCACAGTTCTTTTGTTCTGAGCAAACTCACTGTTCTGGCCCTATAGGAAACACAGTAGAGTAGAAGAGTGCTCTTTTCTCAAAAGCAGAGTGTGTTTCTTGTAAGGCGAGCTAGCGTTTGTTTCCCATTCCTAAATGGATTTGAAATACATGCAGTTTCTGGTCCTACGAGCAAGAGATGTTTTCTGGTAAGAAGAATCACTATTGCGCTCCCATTGTCATAAACAGGACAAATAGCACTGGCATCTGTTCCCAGCAAGTACAGTGTATTGGACTGAAGCGGAGCTACTGTTCTTGTCAGTTTCCTAAGCAGAGTTGAACTAGATATGGCCCCTGTGTGTAGGAAGCACAGTTCTTTTGTTCTGAGCAAGCTCACTTTTCGGACCACATAGGAAATACAGTAGAGTAGAAGAGTGCTCTTTTCTCAAAAGCAGAGTGTGTTTCTTGTAAGGCGAGCTAGTGTTTGTTTCCCAGTCAGAAATGGAGTTGAATCCCATGCAGTTTCTGGTCCTACGAGCAAGAGGTGTTTTCTGATAAGAAGAGGCACTATTGCGCTCCCATTGTCATACAGAGGACAAATAGCACTGGCGTCTGGTCCCTGCATGTACAGTGTATTGGACTAAAGTGGAGCTACTGTTCATGTCAGTTTCCTAAGCAGAGTTGAACTAGATATGGCCCGTGTGTGGAGGAAGCACAGTTCTGTTGTTCTGAGCAAGCTCACTGTTCGGACCCCCTAGGATACACAGTAGAGTAGAAGAGTGCTCTTTTCTCAAAAGCAGAGTGTGTTTCTTGTAAGGTGAGCTAGCGTTTGTTTCCCAGTCCTAAATGGAGTTGAATCACATGCAGTTTTTGGTCCTATGAGCAAGAGTTGTTATCTGGTAAGGAAAGTCATTATTGCGCTCGCATTGCCATACACAGTGAAAATAGCACTGGCGTCTGTTCCCAGCAAGTACAGTGTATTGGACTGAAGAGGAGCTACTGTTCTTGTCAGTTTCCTAAGCAGAGTTGAACTAGATATTGGCCCTGTGTGTAGGAAGCACAGTTCTTTTGTTCTGAGCAAGCTCACTGTTCAGACCCCATAGGAAACACAGTTGAGAAGAAGAGTGCTCTTTTCTCAAAAGCAGAGTGTGTTTCTTGTAAAGCGAGCTAGCATTTGTGTCCCAGTCCTAAATGGAGTTGAATCACATGCAGTTTCTTGTCCTACGAGCAAGAGTTGTTTTCTGGCAAGAAGAGTCACTATTGTGTTCCCATTGTCATTCACAGGGCAAATAACACTGGAGTCTGTTCCCAGCATGTACACTGTATTGGACTGAAGAGGATCTACTGTTCTTTTCAGTTTCCTAAGCATAATTTAACTAGATATGGCCATATTTGTAGGAAGCACAGTTCTTTTGTTCTGAGCAAGCTCACTGTTCTGGCCCTATAGGAAACACAGAAGAGTAGAAGAGTGCTCTTTTATCAAAAGCAGAGTGTGTTTCTTGTAAGGCGAGCTAGCATTTGTTTCCCAGTCCTAAATGGAGTTGAATCACATGCAGTTTTTGGTCCTATGAGCAAGAGTTGTTTTCTGGGAAGGAAATTCACTCTTGCGCTCCCATTGCCATACACAGTGCAAATAGCTCTCGCGTCTGTTCCCAGCAAGTACAGTGTATTGGACTGAAGCGGAGCTACTGTTCTTGTCAGTTTCCTAAGCAGAGTTGAACTAGATATGGCCCCTGTGTGTAGGAAGCACAGTTCTTTTGTTCTGAGCAAGCTCACTGTTCGGACCACATAGGAAATACAGTAGAGTAGAAGAGTGCTCTTTTCTCAAAAGCAGAGTGTGTTTCTTGTAAGGCGAGCTAGTGTTTGTTTCCCAGTCAGAAATGGAGTTGGACCCCATGCAGTTTCTGGTCCTACGAGCAAGAGGTATTTTCTGATAAGAAGAGTCACTATTGCGCTCCCATTGTCATACAGAGGACAAATAGCACTGGCGTCTGTTCCCTGCATGTACAGTGTATTGGACTGAAGTGGAGCTACTGTTCTTGTCAGTTTCCTAAGCAGAGTTGAACTAGATATGGCCCGTGTGTGGAGGAAGCACAGTTCTTTTGTTCTGAGCAAGCTCACTGTTCAGACCCCATAGGATACACAGTAGAGTAGAAGAGTGCTCTTTTCTCAAAAGCAGAGTGTGTTTCTTGTAAGGCGAGCTAGCGTTTGTTTCCCAGTCCTAAATGGATTTGAAATACATGCAGTTTTTGGTCCTACGAGCAAGAGATGTTTTCTGGTAAGAAGAGTCACTATTGTGCTCCCATTGTCATAAACAGGGCAAATAGCACTGGCATCTGTTCCCAGCAAGTACAGTGTATTGCCTGAAGCGGAGCTACTGTTCTTGTCAGTTTCCTAAGCAGAGTTTAACTAGATATGGCTCCTGTGTGTAGGAAGCACAGTTCTTTTGTTCTGAGCAAGCTCACTTTTCGGACCCCATAGAAAACACATTAGAGTAGAAGAGTGCTCTTTTCTCAAAAGCAGAGTGTGTTTCTTATAAGGCGAGCTAGTGTTTGTTTCCCCGTCAGAAATGGTGTTGAATCCCATGCAGTTTCTGGTCCTACCAGCAAGACGTGTTTTCCGATAAGAAGAGTCACTATTGTGCTCCTATTGCCATACACAGTGCAAATAGCACTCGCGTCTCTTCCCAGCTAGTACAGTGTATTGGACTGAAGAGGAGCTACTGTTCTAGTCAGTTTCCTAAGCAGAGTTGAACTAGATATGGCCCGTGTGTGTAGGAAGCACAGTTCTTTTGTTCTGAGCAAGCTCACTGTTCGGACCCCATAGGAAATACAGTAGAGTAGAAGACTGCTCTTTTCTCAAAAGCAGAGTGTGTTTCTTGTAAGGCGAGCTAGCGTTTGTTTCCCGTCCTAAATGGAGTTGAATCACATGCAGTTTTTGGTCCTATGAGCAAGAGTTGTTTTCTGGTAAGGAAAGTCATTATTGCGCTCACATTGCCGTACACAGTGCAAATAGCACTGGCGTCTGTTCCCAGCAAGTACAGTGTATTGGACTGAAGAGGAGCTACTGTTCTTGTCAGTTTCCTAAGCAGAGTTGAACTAGATATTGCCCCTGTGTGTAGGAAGCACAGTTCTTTTGTTCTGAGCAAGCTCACTGTTCAGACCCCATAGGAAACACAGTTGAGTAGAAGAGTGCTCTTTTCTCAAAAGCAGAGTGTGTTTCTTGTAAAGCGAGCTAGCATTTGTTTCCCAGTCCTAAATGGAATTGAATCACATGCATTTTCTTGTCCTACGAACAAGAGTTGTTTTCTGGCAAGAAGAGTCACTATTGTGCTCCCTTTGTCATTCACAGGGCAAATAACACTGGAGTCTGTTCCCAGCATGTACACTGTATTGGACTGAAGAGGATCTACTGTTCTTTTCAGTTTCCTAAGCATAATTGAACTAGATATGGCCGTATTTGTAGGAAGCAAGTTCTTTTGTTCTGAGCAAGCTCACTGTTCTGGCCCTATAGAAAACACAGTAGAGTAGAAGAGTGCTCTTTTCTCAAAAGCAGAGTGTGTTTCTTGTAAGGCGAGCTAGCGTTTGTTTCCCAGTCCTAAATGGAGTTGAATCACATGCAGTTTTTGGTCCTATGAGCAAGAGGTGTTTTCTGATAAGAAGAGTCACTATTGCGCTCCCATTGTCATACAGAGGACAAATAGCACTGGCGTCTGTTCCCTGCATGTACAGTGTATTGGACTGAAGTGGAGCTACTGTTATTGTCAGTTTCCTAAGCAGAGTTGAACTAGATATGGCCCGTGTGTGGAGGAAGCACAGTTCTGTTGTTCTGAGCAAGCTCACTGTTCGGACCCCATAGGATACACAGTAGAGTAGAAGAGTGCTCTTTTCTCAAAAGCAGAGTGTGTTTCTTGTAAGGCGAGCTAGCGTTTGTTTCCCAGTCCTAAATGGATTTGAAATACATGTAGTTTCTGGTCCTACGAGCAAGAGATGTTTTCTGGTATGAAGAGTCACTATTGTGCTCCAATTGTCATAAACAGGGCAAATAGCACTGGCATCTGTTCCCAGCAAGTACAGTGTATTGGACGGAAGCGGAGCTACTGTTCTTGTCAGATTCCTAAGCAGAGTTGAACTAGATATGGCCCCTGTGTGTAGGAAGCACAGTTCTTTTGTTCTGAGCAAGCTCACTTTTCGGACCCCGTAGAAAACACTTTAGAGTAGAAGAGTGCTCTTTTCTCAAAAGCAGAGTGTGTTTCTTGTAAGGCGAGCTAGCGTTTATTTCCCAGTCCTAAATGGAGTTGAATCACATGCAGTTTTTGGTCGTATGAGCAAGAGTTGTTTTCTGGTAAGGAAAGTCACTCTTGCGCTCCCATTGAAATACAAAGTGCAATTAGCACTCGCTTCTGTTCCCAGCAAGTACAGTGTTTTGGACTGAAGCGGAGCTACTGTTCTTGTCAGTTTCCTAAGCAGACTTGAACTAGATATGGCCCCTGTGTGTAGGAAGCACAGTTCTTTTGTTCTGAGCAAGCTCACTGTTCGGACCACATAGGAAATACAGTGGAGTAGAAGAGTGCTCTTTTCTCAAAAGCAGAGTGTGCTTCTTGTAAGGCGAGGTAGTGTTTGTTTCCCAGTCAGAAATTGAGTTGAATCCCATGCAGTTTCTGGTCCTAGGAGCAAGAGGGGTTTTCTGATAAGAAGAGTCACTATTGTGCTCCCATTGTCATACAGAGGACAAATAGCACTGGTGTCTGTTCCCTGCATGTACAGTGTATTGGACTGAAATGGAGCTACTGTTCTTGTCAGTTTCCTAAGCAGAGTTGAACTAGATATGGCCCCTGTGTGTAAAAAGCACAGTTCTTTTGTTCTGAGCAAGCTCGCTGTTCGGACCCCATAGGAAACACAGTAGAGTAGAAGAGTGCTCTTTTCTCAGAAGCAGAGTGTGTTTCTTGTAAAGCGAGCTAGCGTTTGTTTCCCAGTCCTAAATGGAGTTGAATCACATGCAGTTTCTTGTCCTACGAACAAGAGTTGTTTTCTGGTAAGAAGAGTCACTATTATGCTCCCATTGTCATTCACAGGGCAAATAACACTGGCGTCTGTTCCCAGCATGTACACTGTATTGGACTGAAGAGGATCTACTGTTCTTTTCAGTTTCCTAAGCATAATTGAACTAGATATGGCCGTATTTGTATGAAGCACAGTTCTTTTGTTCTGAGCAAGCTCACTGTTCTTGCCCTATAGGAAACACAGTAGTGTAGAAGAGTGCTCTTTTCTCAAAAGCAGAGTGTGTTTCTTGTAAGGCAAGCTAGCGTTTGTTTCCCAGTACTAAATGGAGTTGAATCACATGCAGTTTTTGGTCCTATGAGCAAGAGTTTTTTTCTGGTAAGGAAAGTCATTATTGCGCTCCCATTGGCATACACAGTACAAATAGCACTCGCGTCTGTTCCCAGCAAGTACAGTGTATTGGACTGAAGCAGAGCTACCATTCTTGTCACTTTCCTAAGCAGAGTTGAACTAGATATGGCCCGTGTGTGTAGGAAGCACAATTCTTTTGTTCTGAGCAAGCTCACTGTTCGGACCCCATAGGAAACACAGTAGAGTAGAAGAGTGCTCGTTTCACAAAAGCAGAGTATGTTTCTTGTAAGGCGAGCTAGCATTTGTTTCCCAATCCTAAATGGAGTTGAATCACATGCAGTATCTGGTCCTACGAGCAAGAGTTGTTTTCTGGTAAGAAGAGTCACTATTGCGCTCCCATTGTCATACACAGTGCAAATAGCACTCGCGTCTGTTCCCAGCAAGTACAGTGTATTGGACTGAAGAGGAGGTACTGTTCTTGTCAGTTTCCTAAGCAGAGTTGAACTAGATATGGCCACTGTGTGTAGGAAGCACAGTTCTTTTGTTCTGAGCAAGCTCACTGTTCGGACCCCTTAGGAAACACATTGGAGTAGAAGAGTGCTCTTTTCTCAAAAGGAGAGTGTGTTTCTTTTAATGCGAGCTAGTGTTTGTTTCCCAGTCAGAAATGGAGTTGAATCCCATGCAGTTTCTGGTCCTACGAGCAAGAGTTGTTTTCTGGTAAGGAAAGTCATTATTGTGCTCGCATTGCCATACACAGTGCAAATAGCACTGGCGTCTGTTCCCAGCAAGTACAGTGTATTGGACTGAAGAGGAGCTACTGTTCTTGTCAGTTTCCTAAGCAGAGTTGAACTAGATATTGCCCCTGTGTGTAGGAAGCACAGTTCTTTTGTTCTGAGCAAGCTCACTGTTCAGACCCCATAGGAAACACAGTTGAGTAGAAGAGTGCTCTTTTCTCAAAAGCAGAGTGTGTTTCTTGTAAAGCGAGCTAGCATTTGTTTCCCAGTCCTAAATGGAATTGAATCACATGCAGTTTCTTGTCCTACGAACAAGAGTTGTTTTCTGGCAAGAAGAGTCACTATTGTGCTCCCATTGTCATTCACAGGGCAAATAACACTGGAGTCTGTTCCCAGCATGTACACTGTATTGGACTGAAGAGGATCTACTGTTCTTTTCAGTTTCCTAAGAATAATTGAACTAGATATGGCCGCATTTGTATGAAGCACAGTTCTTTTGTTCTGAGCAAGCTCACTGTTCTGGCCCTATGGGAAACACAGTAGAGTAGAAGAGTGCTCTTTTTTCAAAAGCAGAGTGTGTTTCTTGTAAGGCGAGCTAGCGTTTGTTTCCCAGTCCTAAATGGAGTTGAATCACATGCAGTTTTTGGTCCTATGAGCAAGAGTTGTTTTCTGGTAAGGAAAGTCATTATTGCACTCGCATTGCCATACACAGTGCAAATAGCACTGGTGTCTGTTCCCAGCAAGTACAGTGTATTGGACTGAAGCGGAGCTACTGTTCTTGTCAGTTTGCTAAGCAGAGTTGAACTAGATATGGCCCCTGTTTGTAGGAAGCACTGTTCTTTTGTTCTGAGCAAGCTCACTGTTCGGACCCCCTAGGAAACACAGTAGAGTAGAAGAGTGCTCTTTTCTCAAAAGCAGAGTGTGTTTCTTGTAAGGCGAGCTAGCGTTTGTTTCCCAGTCCTAAATGGAGTTGAATCACATGCAGTTTTTGGTCCTATGAGCAAGAGTTGTTTTCTGGTAAGGAAAGTCACTCTTGCGCTCCCATTGAAATACAAAGTGCAAATAGCACTCGCTTCTGTTCCCAGCAAGTACAGTGTTTTGGACTGAAGCGGAGCTACTGTTCTTGTCAGTTTCCTAAGCAGAATTGAACTAGATATGGCCGTATTTGTAGGAATCACAGTTCTTTTGTTCTGAGCAAACTCACTGTTCTGGCCCTATAGGAAAAACAGTAGAGTAGAAGAGTGCTCTTTTCTCAAAAGCAGAGTGTGTTTCTTGTAAGGCGAGCTAGCATTTGTTTCCCAGTCCTAAATGGAGTTGAATCACATGCAGTTTTTGGTCCTATGAGTAAGAGTTGTTTTCTGGTAAGGAAAGTCATTATTGCTCTCGCATTTCCATACACAGTGCAAATAGCACTGGCGTCTGTTCCCAGCAAGTACAGTGTATTGGACTGAAGCGGAGCTACTGTTCTTGTCAGTTTCCTAAGCAGAGTTGAACTAGATATTGCCCCTGTGTGTAGGAAGCACAGTTCTTTTGTTCTGAGCAAGCTCACTTTTCAGACCCCCATAGGAAACACAGTAGAGTAGAAGAGTGCTCTTTTCTCAAAAGCAGAGTGTGTTTCTTGTAAAGCGAGCTAGCATTTGTTTCCCAGTCCTAAATGGAGTTGAATCTCATGCAGTTTCTTGTCCTAAGAGCAAGAGTTGTTTTCTGGCAAGAAGAGTCACTATTGTGCTCCCATTGTCATACACAGGGCAAATAGCACTGGCGTCTGTTCCCAGCATGTACAGTGTATTGGACTGAAGAGGATCTACTGTTCTTGTCAGTTTCCTAAGCAGAATTGAACTAGATATGGCCGTATTTGTAGGAATCACAGTTCTTTCGTTCTGAGCAAACTCACTGTTCTGGCCCTATAGGAAAAACAGTAGAGTAGAAGAGTGCTCTTTTCTCAAAAGCAGAGTGTGTTGCTTGTAAGGCGAGCTAGCGTTTGTTTCCCAGTCCTAAATGGAGTTGAATCACATGCAGTTTTTGGTCCTATGAGTAAGAGTTGTTTTCTGGTAAGGAAAGTCATTATTGCTCTCGCATTTCCATACACAGTGCAAATAGCACTGGCGTCTGTTCCCAGCAAGTACAGTGTATTGGACTGAAGCGGAGCTACTGTTCTTGTCAGTTTCCTAAGCAGAGTTGAACTAGATATTGCCCCTGTGTGTAGGAAGCACAGTTCTTTTCTTCTGAGCAAGCTCACTTTTCAGACCCCCATAGGAAACACAGTAGAGTAGAAGAGTGCTCTTTTCTCAAAAGCAGAGTGTGTTTCTTGTAAAGCGAGCTAGCATTTGTTTCCCAGTCCTAAATGGAGTTGAATCTCATGCAGTTTCTTGTCCTAAGAGCAAGAGTTGTTTTCTGGTAAGAAGAGTCACTATTGTGCTTCCATTGTCATACACAGGGCAAATAGCACTGGCGTCTGTTCCCAGCATGTACAGTGTATTGGACTGAAGAGGATCTACTGTTCTTGTCAGTTTCCTAAGCAGAATTGAACTAGATATGGCCGTATTTGTAGGAATCACAGTTCTTTCGTTCTGAGCAAACTCACTGTTCTGGCCCTATAGGAAAAACAGTAGAGTAGAAGAGTGCTCTTTTCTCAAAAGCAGAGTGTGTTTCTTGTAAGGCGAGCTAGCGTTTGTTTCCCAGTCCTAAATGGAGTTGAATCACATGCAGTTTTTGGTCCTATGAGCAAGAGTTGTTTTCTGGTAAGGAAAGTCACTCTTGCGCTCCCATTGCCATACACAGTGCAAATAGCCCTCGCATCTGTTCCCAGCAATTACAGTGTATTGGACTGAAGCGGAGCTACTGTTCTTGTCAGTTTCCTAAGCAGAGTTGAACTAGATATGGCCCCTGTGTGTAGGAAGCACTGTTCTTTCGTTCTGAGCAAGCTCACTGTTCGGACCACATAGGAAATACAGTAGAGTAGAAGAGTGCTCTTTTCTCAAAAGCAGAGTGTGTTTCTTGTAAGGCGAGCTAGTGTTTGTTTCTCAGTCAGAAATGGAGTTGAATCCCATGCAGTTTCTGGTCCTATGAGCCAGAGGTGTTTTCTGATAAGAAGAGTCACTATTGCGCTCCCATTGTCATACAGAGGACATATAGCACTGGCGTCTGTTCCCTGCACGTACAGTGTATTGTACTGAAGCGGAGCTACTGTTCTTGTCAGTTTTCTAAGCAGAGTTGAACTAGATATGTCCCGTGTGTGGAGGAAGCACAGTTCTGTTGTTCTGAGCAAGCTCACTGTTCGGACCCCATAGGATACACAGCAGAGTAGAAGAGTGCTCTTTTCTCAAAAGCAGAGTGTGTTTCTTGTAAGGCGAGCTAGCATTTGTTTCCCAGTCCTAAATGGAGTTGAATCACATGCAGTTTCTTGTCCTGCGAACAAGAGTTGTTTTCTGGTAAGAAGAGTCACTATTGTGCTCCCATTGTCATACACAGGGCAAATAGCACTGGCGTCTGTTCCCAGCATGTACAGTGTATTGGACTGAAGAGGATCTACTGTTCTTGTCAGTTTCCTAAGCAGAATTGAACTAGATATGGCCATATTTGTAGGAATCACATTTCTTTTGTTCTGAGCAAACTCACTGTTCTGGCCCTATAGGAAAAACAGTAGAGTAGAAGAGTGCTCTTTTCTCAAAAGCAGAGTGTGTTTCCTGTAAGGCGAGCTAGCGTTTGTTTCCCAGTCCAAAATGGAGTTGAATCACATGCAGTTTTTGGTCCTATGAGGAAGAGTTGTTTTCTGGTGAGGAAAGTCATTATTGCGCTCGCATTTCCATACACAGTGCAAATAGCACTGGCGTCTGTTCCCAGCAAGTACAGTGTATTGGACTGAAGCGGAGCTACTGTTCTTGTCAGTTTCGTAAGCAGAGTTGAACTAGATATTGCCCCTGTGTGTAGGAAGCCCAGTTCTTTTGTTCTGAGCAAGCTCACTGTTCAGACCCCAAAGGAAATACAGTAGAGTAGAAGAGTGCTCTTTTCTCAAAAGCACAGTGTGTTTCTTGTAAAGCGAGCTAGCATTTGTTTCGCAGTCCTAAATGGAGTTGAATCACATGCAGTTTCTTGTCCTAAGAGCAAGAGTTGTTTTCTGGTAAGAAGAGTCACTATTGTGCTCCCATTGTCATTCACAGGGCAAATAACACTGGCGTCTGTTCCCAGCATGTACACTGTATTGGACTGAAGAGGATCTACTGTTCTTTTCAGTTTCCTAAGCATAATTGAACTAGATATGGCCGTATTTGTATGAAGCACAGTTCTTTTGTTCTGAGCAAGCTCACTGTTCTGGCCCTATAGGAAACACAGTAGAGTAGAAGAGTGCTCTTTTCTCAAAAGCAGAGTGTGTTTTTTGTAAGGCGAGCTAGCGTTTGTTTCCCAGTCCAAAATGGAGTTGAATCACATGCAGTTTTTGGTCCTATGAGCAAGAGTTGTTTTCTGTTAAGGAAAGTCATTATTGTGCTCCCATTGTCATACACAGTGCAAATAGCACTCGCTTCTGTTCCCAGCAAGTACAGTGTTTTGGACTGAAGCGGAGCTACTGTTCTTGTCAGTTTCCTAAGCAGAGTTGAACTAGATATGGCCCCTGTGTGTAGGAAGCACAGTTCTTTTGTTCTGAGCAAGCTCACTGTTCGGACCACATAGGAAATACAGTGGAGTAGAAGAGTGCTCTTTTCTCAAAAGCAGAGTGTGTTTCTTGTAAGGCGAGGTAGTGTTTGTTTCCCAGTCAGAAATTGAGTTGAATCCCATGCAGTTTCTGGTCCTAGGAGCAAGAGGTGTTTTCTGATAAGAAGAGTCACTATTGTGCTCCCATTGTCATACAGAGGACAAATAGCACTGGTGTCTGTTCCCTGCATGTACAGTGTATTGGACTGAAATGGAGCTACTGTTCTTGTCAGTTTCCTAAGCAGAGTTGAACTAGATATGGCCCCTGTGTGTAGGAAGCACAGTTCTTTTGTTCTGAGCAAGCTCACTGTTCGGACCCCATAGGAAACACAGTAGAGTAGAAGAGTGCTCTTTTCTCAGAAGCAGAGTGTGTTTCTTGTAAAGCGAGCTAGCGTTTGTTTCCCAGTCCTAAATGGAGTTGAATCACATGCAGTTTCTTGTCCTACGAGCAAGAGTTGTTTTCTGGTAAGAAGAGTCACTATTGTGCTCCCATTGTCATACACAGGGCAAATAGCACTGGCGTCTGTTCCCAGCATGTACAGTGTATTGGACTGAAGAGGATCTACTGTTCTTGTCAGTTTCCTAAGCAGAATTGAACTAGATATGGCCGTATTTGTAGGAATCACAGTTCTTTTGTTCTGAGCAAACTCACTGTTCTGGCCCTATAGGAAAAACAGTAGAGTAGAAGAGTGCTCTTTTCTCAAAAGCAGAGTGTGTTTCTTGTAAGGCGAGCTAGCGTTTGTTTCCCAGTCCTAAATGGAGTTGAATCACATGCAGTTTTTGGTCCTATGAGTAAGAGTTGTTTTCTGGTAAGGAAAGTCATTATTGCTCTTGCATTTCCATACACAGTGCAAATAGCACTGGCGTCTGTTCCCAGCAAGTACAGTGTATTGGACTGAAGCGGAGCTACTGTTCTTGTCAGTTTCCTAAGCAGAGTTGAACTAGAAATTGCCCCTGTGTGTAGGAAGCACAGTTCTTTTGTTCTGAGCAAGCTCACTTTTCAGACCCCCATAGGAAACACAGTAGAGTAGAAGACTGCTCTTTTCTCAAAAGCAGAGTGTGTTTCTTGTAAAGCGAGCTAGCATTTGTTTCCCAGTCCTAAATGGAGTTGAATCTCATGCAGTTTCTTGTCCTAAGAGCAAGAGTTGTTTTCTGGTAAGAAGAGTCACTATTGTGCTCCCATTGTCATACACAGGGCAAATAGCACTGGCGTCTGTTCCCAGCATGTACAGTGTATTGGACTGAAGAGGATCTACTGTTCTTGTCAGTTTCCTAAGCAGAATTGAACTAGATATGGCCGTATTTGTAGGAATCACAGTTCTTTCGTTCTGAGCAAACTCACTGTTCTGGCCCTATAGGAAAAACAGTAGAGTAGAAGAGTGCTCTTTTCTCAGAAGCAGAGTGTGTTTCTTGTAAGGCGAGCTAGCGTTTGTTTCCCAGTCCTAAATGGAGTTGAATCACATGCAGTTTTTGGTCCTATGAGCAAGAGTTGTTTTCTGGTAAGGAAAGTCACTCTTGCGCTCCCATTGCCATACACAGTGCAAATAGCACTCGCATCTGTTCCCAGCAATTACAGTGTATTAGACTGAAGCGGAGCTACTGTTCTTGTCAGTTTCCTAAGCAGAGTTGAACTAGATATGGCCCCTGTGTGTAGGAAGCACTGTTCTTTTATTCTGAGCAAGCTCACTGTTCAGACCCCATAGGAAACACAGTAGAGTAGAAGAGTGCTCTTTTCTCAAAAGAAGACTGTGTTTCTTGTAAGGCGAGCTAGCATTTGTTTCCCAGTCCTAAATGGAGTTGAATCTCATGCAGTTTCTTGTCCTAAGAGCAAGAGTTGTTTTCTGGTAAAAGAGTCACTATTGTGCTCCCATTGTCATTCACAGGGCAAATAACACTGGCGTCTGTTCCCAGCATGTACAATGTATTGGACTGAAGAGGATCTACTGTTCTTTTCAGTTTCCTAAGCATAATTGAACTAGATACGGCCGCATTTGTATGAAGCACAGTTCTTTTGTTCTGAGCAAGCTCACTGTTCTGGCCCTATGGGAAACACAGTAGAGTAGAAGAGTGCTCTTTTTTCAAAAGCAGAGTGTGTTTCTTGTAAGGCGAGCTAGCGTTTGTTTCCCAGTCCTAAATGGAGTTGAATCACAAGCAGTTTTTGGTCCTATGAGCAAGAGTTGTTTTCTGGTAAGGAAAGTCACTCTTGCGCTCCCATTGCCAAACACAGTGCAAATAGCACTCGCGTCTGTTCCCAGCAAGTACAGTGTATTGGACTGAAGCGGAGCTACTGTTCTTGTCAGTTTCCTAAGCAGAGTTGAACTAGATATGGCCCCTGTGTGTAGGAAGCACAGTTCTTTTGTTCTGAGCAAGCTCACTGTTCGGACCACATAGGAAATACAGTAGAGTAGAAGAGTGCTCTTTTCTCAAAAGCAGAGTGTGTTTCTTGTAAGGCGAGCTAGTGTTTGTTTCTCAGTCAGAAATGGAGTTGAATCCCATGCAGTTTCTGGTCCTATGAGCCAGAGTTGTTTTCTGATAAGAAGAGTCACTATTGCGCTCCCATTGTCATACAGAGGACAAATAGCACTGGCGTCTGTTCCCTGCACGTACAGTGTATTGGACTGAAGCGGAGCTACTGTTCTTGTCAGTTTTCTAAGCAGAGTTGAACTAGATATGTCCCGTGTGTGGAGGAAGCACAGTTCTGTTGTTCTGAGCAAGCTCACTGTTCGGACCCCATAGGATACACAGCAGAGTAGAAGAGTGCTCTTTTCTCAAAAGCAGAGTGTGTTTCTTGTAAGGCGAGCTAGCATTTGTTTCCCAGTCCTAAATGGAGTTGAATCACATGTAGTTTCTTGTCCTACGAGCAAGAGTTGTTTTCTGGTAAGAAGAGTCACTATTGTGCTCCCATTGTCATACACAGGGCAAATAGCACTGGCGTCTGTTCCCAGCATGTACAGTGTATTGGACTGAAGAGGATCTACTGTTCTTGTCAGTTTCCTAAGCAGAATTGAACTAGATATGGCCGTATTTGTAGGAATCACAGTTCTTTTGTTCTGAGCAAACTCACTGTTCTGGCCCTATAGGAAAAACAGTAGAGTAGAAGAGTGCTCTTTTCTCAAAAGCAGAGTGTGTTTCTTGTAAGGCGAGCTAGCGTTTGTTTCCCAGTCCTAAATGGAGTTGAATCACATGCAGTTTTTGGTCCTATGAGTAAGAGTTGTTTTCTGGTAAGGAAAGTCATTATTGCTCTCGCATTTCCATACACAGTGCAAATAGCACTGGCGTCTGTTCCCAGCAAGTACAGTGTATTGGACTGAAGCGGAGCTACTGTTCTTGTCAGTTTCCTAAGCAGAGTTGAACTAGAAATTGCCCCTGTGTGTAGGAAGCACAGTTCTTTTGTTCTGAGCAAGCTCACTTTTCAGACCCCCATAGGAAACACAGTAGAGTAGAAGAGTGCTCTTTTCTCAAAAGCAGAGTGTGTTTCTTGTAAAGCGAGCTAGCATTTGTTTCCCAGTCCTAAATGGAGTTGAATCTCATGCAGTTTCTTGTCCTAAGAGCAAGAGTTGTTTTCTGGTAAGAAGAGTCACTATTGTGCTCCCATTGTCATACACAGGGCAAATAGC
The DNA here is from genome assembly GCF_949786415.1 of Peromyscus eremicus. NCBI lineage: Eukaryota > Metazoa > Chordata > Mammalia > Rodentia > Cricetidae > Peromyscus > Peromyscus eremicus. The sequence goes on along the minus strand of NW_026734932.1, from coordinate 154,285 downwards.
ACTGGCGTCTGTTCCCAGCATGTACAGTGTATTGGACTGAAGAGGATCTACTGTTCTTGTCAGTTTCCTAAGCAGAATTGAACTAGATATGGCCGTATTTGTAGGAATCACAGTTCTTTCGTTCTGAGCAAACTCACTGTTCTGGCCCTATAGGAAAAACAGTAGAGTAGAAGAGTGCTCTTTTCTCAGAAGCAGAGTGTGTTTCTTGTAAGGCGAGCTAGCGTTTGTTTCCCAGTCCAAAATGGAGTTGAATCACATGCAGTTTTTGGTCCTATGAGCAAGAGTTGTTTTCTGGTAAGGAAAGTCACTCTTGCGCTCCCATTGCCATACACAGTGCAAATAGCACTCGCGTCTGTTCCCAGCAATTACAGTGTATTAGACTGAAGCGGAGCTACTGTTCTTGTCAGTTTCCTAAGCAGAGTTGAACTAGATATGGCCCCTGTGTGTAGGAAGCACTGTTCTTTTATTCTGAGCAAGCTCACTGTTCAGACCCCATAGGAAACACAGTAGAGTAGAAGAGTGCTCTTTTCTCAAAAGAAGACTGTGTTTCTTGTAAGGCGAGCTAGCATTTGTTTCCCAGTCCTAAATGGAGTTGAATCTCATGCAGTTTCTTGTCCTAAGAGCAAGAGTTGTTTTCTGGTAAAAGAGTCACTATTGTGCTCCCATTGTCATTCACAGGGCAAATAACACTGGCGTCTGTTCCCAGCATGTACAATGTATTGGACTGAAGAGGATCTACTGTTCTTTTCAGTTTCCTAAGCATAATTGAACTAGATACGGCCGCATTTGTATGAAGCACAGTTCTTTTGTTCTGAGCAAGCTCACTGTTCTGGCCCTATGGGAAACACATTAGAGTAGAAGAGTGCTCTTTTTTCAAAAGCAGAGTGTGTTTCTTGTAAGGCGAGCTAGCGTTTGTTTCCCAGTCCTAAATGGAGTTGAATCACAAGCAGTTTTTGGTCCTATGAGCAAGAGTTGTTTTCTGGTAAGGAAAGTCACTCTTGCGCTCCCATTGCCAAACACAGTGCAAATAGCACTCGCGTCTGTTCCCAGCAAGTACAGTGTATTGGACTGAAGCGGAGCTACTGTTCTTGTCATTTTTCTAAGCAGAGTTGAACTAGATATGGCCCCTGTGTGTAGGAAGCACAGTTCTTTTGTTCTGAGCAAGCTCACTGTTCGGACCACATAGGAAATACAGTAGAGTAGAAGAGTGCTCTTTTCTCAAAAGCAGAGTGTGTTTCTTGTAAGGCGAGCTAGTGTTTGTTTCTCAGTCAGAAATGGAGTTGAATCCCATGCAGTTTCTGGTCCTATGAGCCAGAGGTGTTTTCTGATAAGAAGAGTCACTATTGCGCTCCCATTGTCATACAGAGGACAAATAGCACTGGCGTCTGTTCCCTACACGTACAGTGTATTGGACTGAAGCGGAGCTACTGTTCTTGTCAGTTTTCTAAGCAGAGTTGAACTAGATATGTCCCGTGTGTGGAGGAAGCACAGTTCTGTTGTTCTGAGCAAGCTCACTGTTCGGACCCCATAGGATACACAGCAGAGTAGAAGAGTGCTCTTTTCTCAAAAGCAGAGTGTGTTTCTTGTAAGGCGAGCTAGCATTTGTTTCCCAGTCCTAAATGGAGTTGAATCACATGCAGTTTCTTGTCCTACGAGCAAGAGTTGTTTTCTGGTAAGAAGAGTCACTATTGTGCTCCCATTGTCATACACAGGGCAAATAGCACTGGCGTCTGTTCCCAGCATGTACAGTGTATTGGACTGAAGAGGATCTACTGTTCTTGTCAGTTTCCTAAGCAGAATTGAACTAGATATGGCCATATTTGTAGGAATCACAGTTCTTTTGTTCGGAGCAAACTCACTGTTCTGGCCCTATAGGAAAAACAGTAGAGTAGAAGAGTGCTCTTTTCTCAAAAGCAGAGTGTGTTTCTTGTAAGGCGAGCTAGCGTTTGTTTCCCAGTCCAAAATGGAGTTGAATCACATGCAGTTTTTGGTCCTATGAGCAAGAGTTGTTTTCTGGTGAGGAAAGTCATTATTGCGCTCGCATTTCCGTACACAGTGCAAATAGCACTGGCGTCTGTTCCCAGCAAGTACAGTGTATTGGACTGAAGCAGAGCTACTGTTCTTGTCAGTTTCATAAGCAGAGTTGAACTAGATATTGCCCCTGTGTGTAGGAAGCCCAGTTCTTTTGTTCTGAGCAAGCTCACTGTTCAGACCCCGTAGGAAACACAGTAGAGTAGAAGAGTGCTCTTTTCTCAAAAGCACAGTGTGTTTCTTGTAAGGCGAGCTAGCATTTGTTTCCCAGTCCTAAATGGAGTTGAATCACATGCAGTTTCTTGTCCTAAGAGCAAGAGTTGTTTTCTGGTAAGAAGAGTCACTATTGTGCTCCCATTGTCATTCACAGGGCAAATAACACTGGCGTCTGTTCCCAGCATGTACACTGTATTGGACTGAAGAGGATCTACTGTTCTTTTCAGTTTCCTAAGCATAATTGAACTAGATATGGCCGTATTTGTATGAAGCACAGTTCTTTTGTTCTGAGCAAGCTCACTGTTCTGGCCCTATAGGAAACACAGTAGAGTAGAAGAGTGCTCTTTTCTCAAAAGCAGAGTGTGTTTCTTGTAAGGCGAGCTAGCGTTTGTTTTCCAGTTCTAAATGGAGTTGAATCACATGCAGTTTTTGGTCCTATGAGCAAGAGTTGTTTTCTGTTAAGGAAAGTCATTATTGTGCTCCCATTGTCATACACAGTGCAAATAGCACTCGCGTCTGTTCCCAGCAAGTACAGTGTATTGGACTGAAGCGGAGCTACTGCTCTTGTCAGTTTTCTAAGCAGAGTTGAACTAGATATGGCCCCTGTGTGTAGGAAGCACTGTTCTTTTGTTCTGAGCATGCTCACTGTTCGGACCACATAGGAAATACTGTAGAGTAGAAGAGTGCTCTTTTCTCAAAAGCAGAGTGTGTTTCTTGTAAGGCGAGCTAGTGTTTGTTTCCCAGTCAGAAATGGAGTTGAACCCCATGCAGTTTCTGGTCTTACGAGCAAGAGGTATTTTCTGATAAGAAGAGTCACTATTGCGCTCCCATTGTCATACAGAGGACAAATAGCACTGGCGTCTGTTCCCTGCATGTACAGTGTATTGGACTGAAGTGGAGCTACTGTTCTTGTCAGTTTCCTAAGCAGAGTTGAACTAGATATGGCCCGTGTGTGGAGGAAGCACAGTTCTGTTGTTCTGAGCAAGCTCACTGTTCAGACCCCATAGGATACACAGTAGAGTAGAAGAGTGCTCTTTTCTCAAAAGCAGAGTGTGTTTCTTGTAAGGCGAGCTAGCGTTTGTTTCGAGTCCTAAATGGATTTGAAATACATGCAGTTTCTGGTCCTACGAGCAAGAGATGTTTTCTGGTAAGAAGAGTCACTATTGTGCTCCCATTGTCATAAACAGGGCAAATAGCACTGGCATCTGTTCCCAGCAAGTACAGTGTATTGCCTGAAGCGGAGCTACTGTTCTTGTCAGTTTCCTAAGCAGAGTTTAACTAGATATGGCTCCTGTGTGTAGGAAGCACAGTTCTTTTGTTCTGAGCAAGCTCACTTTTCGGACCCCATAGAAAACACATTAGAGTAGAAGAGTGCTCTTTTCTCAAAAGCAGAGTGTGTTTCTTATAAGGCGAGCTAGTGTTTGTTTCCCAGTCAGAAATGGTGTTGAATCCCATGCAGTTTCTGGTCCTACCAGCAAGACGTGTTTTCCGATAAGAAGAGTCACTATTGTGCTCCCATTGCCATACACAGTGCAAATAGCACTCGCGTCTGTTCCCAGCTATTACAGTGTATTGGACTGAAGAGGAGCTACTGTTCTAGTCAGTTTCCTAAGCAGAGTTGAACTAGATATGGCCCGTGTGTGTAGGAAGCACAGTTCTTTTGTTCTGAGCAAGCTCACTGTTCTGGCCCTATGGGAAACACAGTAGAGTAGAAGAGTGCTCTTTTCTCAAAAGCAGAGTGTGTTTCTTGTAAGGCGAGCTAGCGTTTGTTTCCCAGTCCTAAATGGAGTTGAATCACAAGCAGTTTTTGGTCCTATGAGCAAGAGTTGTTTTCTGGTAAGGAAAGTCACTCTTGCGCTCCCATTGCCAAACACAGTGCAAATAGCACTCGCGTCTGTTCCCAGCAAGTACAGTGTATTGGACTGAAGCGGAGCTACTGTTCTTGTCAGTTGCCTAAGCAGAGTTGAACTAGATATGGCCCCTGTGTGTAGGAAGCACAGTTCTTTTGTTCTGAGCAAGCTCACTGTTCGGACCACATAGGAAATACAGTAGAGTAGAAGAGTGCTCTTTTCTCAAAAGCAGAGTGTGTTTCTTGTAAGGCGAGCTAGCGTTTGTTTCCCAGTCCTAAATGGAGTTGAATCACATGCAGTTTTTGGTCCTATGAGCAAGAGTTGTTTTCTGGTAAGGAAAGTCATTATTGCGCTCACATTGCCATACACAGTGCAAATAGCACTGGCGTCTGTTCCCAGCAAGTACAGTGTATTGGACTGAAGAGGAGCTACTGTTCTTGTCAGTTTCCTAAGCAGAGTTGAACTAGATATTGCCCCTGTGTGTAGGAAGCACAGTTCTTTTGTTCTGAGCAAGCTCACTGTTCAGACCCCATAGGAAACACAGTTGAGTAGAAGAGTGCTCTTTTCTCAAAAGCAGAGTGTGTTTCTTGTAAAGCGAGCTAGCATTTGTTTCCCAGTCCTAAATGGAATTGAATCACATGCAGTTTCTTGTCCAACGAACAAGAGTTGTTTTCTGGCAAGAAGAGTCACTATTGTGCTCCCATTGTCATTCACAGGGCAAATAACACTGGAGTCTGTTCCCAGGATGTACACTGTATTGGACTCAAGAGGATCTCCTGTTCTTTTCAGTTTCCTAAGCATAACTGAACTAGATATGGCCGTATTTGTAGGAAGCAAGTTCTTTTGTTCTGAGCAAGCTCACTGTTCTGGCCCTATAGGAAACACAGTAGAGTAGAAGAGTGCTCTTTTCTCAAAAGCAGAGTGTGTTTCTTGTAAGGCGAGCTAGCGTTTGTTTCCCAGTCCTAAATGGAGTTGAATCACATGCAGTTTTTGGTCCTATGAGCAAGAGGTGTTTTCTGATAAGAAGAGTCACTATTGCGCTCCCATTGTCATGCAGAGGACAAATAGCACTGGCGTCTGTTCCCTGCATGTACAGTGTATTGGACTGAAGTGGAGCTACTGTTCTTGTCAGTTTCCTAAGCAGAGTTGAACTAGATATGGCCCGTGTGTGGAGGAAGCACAGTTCTGTTGTTCTGAGCAAGCTCACTGTTCGGACCCCATAGGATACACAGTAGAGTAGAAGAGTGCTCTTTTCTCAAAAGCAGAGTGTGTTTCTTGAAAGGCGAGCTAGCATTTGTTTCCCAGTCCTAAATGGATTTGAAATACATGTAGTTTCTGGTCCTACGAGCAAGAGATGTTTTCTGGTATGAAGAGTCACTATTGTGCTCCCATTGTCATAAACAGGGCAAATAGCACTGGCATCTGTTCCCAGCAAGTACAGTGTATTGGACGGAAGCGGAGCTACTGTTCTTGTCAGTTTCCTAAGCAGAGTTGAACTAGATATTGCCCCTGTGTGTAGGAAGCACAGTTCTTTTGTTCTGAGCAAGCTCACTGTTCAGACCCCATAGGAAACACAGTTGAGTAGAAGAGTGCTCTTTTCTCAAAAGCAGAGTGTGTTTCTTGTAAAGCGAGCTAGCATTTGTTTCCCAGTCCTAAATGGAATTGAATCACATGCAGTTTCTTGTCCAACGAACAAGAGTTGTTTTCTGGCAAGAAGAGTCACTATTGTGCTCCCATTGTCATTCACAGGGCAAATAACACTGGAGTCTGTTCCCAGGATGTACACTGTATTGGACTCAAGAGGATCTCCTGTTCTTTTCAGTTTCCTAAGCATAACTGAACTAGATATGGCCGTATTTGTAGGAAGCAAGTTCTTTTGTTCTGAGCAAGCTCACTGTTCTGGCCCTATAGGAAACACAGTAGAGTAGAAGAGTGCTCTTTTCTCAAAAGCAGAGTGTGTTTCTTGTAAGGCGAGCTAGCGTTTGTTTCCCAGTCCTAAATGGAGTTGAATCACATGCAGTTTTTGGTCCTATGAGCAAGAGGTGTTTTCTGATAAGAAGAGTCACTATTGCGCTCCCATTGTCATGCAGAGGACAAATAGCACTGGCGTCTGTTCCCTGCATGTACAGTGTATTGGACTGAAGTGGAGCTACTGTTCTTGTCAGTTTCCTAAGCAGAGTTGAACTAGATATGGCCCGTGTGTGGAGGAAGCACAGTTCTGTTGTTCTGAGCAAGCTCACTGTTCGGACCCCATAGGATACACAGTAGAGTAGAAGAGTGCTCTTTTCTCAAAAGCAGAGTGTGTTTCTTGAAAGGCGAGCTAGCATTTGTTTCCCAGTCCTAAATGGATTTGAAATACATGTAGTTTCTGGTCCTACGAGCAAGAGATGTTTTCTGGTATGAAGAGTCACTATTGTGCTCCCATTGTCATAAACAGGGCAAATAGCACTGGCATCTGTTCCCAGCAAGTACAGTGTATTGGACGGAAGCGGAGCTACTGTTCTTGTCAGTTTCCTAAGCAGAGTTGAACTAGATATTGCCCCTGTGTGTAGGAAGCACAGTTCTTTTGTTCTGAGCAAGCTCACTGTTCAGACCCCATAGGAAACACAGTTGAGTAGAAGAGTGCTCTTTTCTCAAAAGCAGAGTGTGTTTCTTGTAAAGCGAGCTAGCATTTGTTTCCCAGTCCTAAATGGAATTGAATCACATGCAGTTTCTTGTCCAACGAACAAGAGTTGTTTTCTGGCAAGAAGAGTCACTATTGTGCTCCCATTGTCATTCACAGGGCAAATAACACTGGAGTCTGTTCCCAGGATGTACACTGTATTGGACTCAAGAGGATCTCCTGTTCTTTTCAGTTTCCTAAGCATAACTGAACTAGATATGGCCGTATTTGTAGGAAGCAAGTTCTTTTGTTCTGAGCAAGCTCACTGTTCTGGCCATATAGGAAACACAGTAGAGTAGAAGAGTGCTCTTTTCTCAAAAGCAGAGTGTGTTTCTTGTAAGGCGAGCTAGCGTTTGTTTCCCAGTCCTAAATGGAGTTGAATCACATGCAGTTTTTGGTCCTATGAGCAAGAGGTGTTTTCTGATAAGAAGAGTCACTATTGCGCTCCCATTGTCATGCAGAGGACAAATAGCACTGGCGTCTGTTCCCTGCATGTACAGTGTATTGGACTGAAGTGGAGCTACTGTTCTTGTCAGTTTCCTAAGCAGAGTTGAACTAGATATGGCCCGTGTGTGGAGGAAGCACAGTTCTGTTGTTCTGAGCAAGCTCACTGTTCGGACCCCATAGGATACACAGTAGAGTAGAAGAGTGCTCTTTTCTCAAAAGCAGAGTGTGTTTCTTGAAAGGCGAGCTAGCATTTGTTTCCCAGTCCTAAATGGATTTGAAATACATGTAGTTTCTGGTCCTACGAGCAAGAGATGTTTTCTGGTATGAAGAGTCACTATTGTGCTCCCATTGTCATAAACAGGGCAAATAGCACTGGCATCTGTTCCCAGCAAGTACAGTGTATTGGACGGAAGCGGAGCTACTGTTCTTGTCAGTTTCCTAAGCAGAGTTGAACTAGATATGGCCCCTGTGTGTAGGAAGCACAGTTCTTTTGTTCTGAGCAAGCTCACTTTTCGGACCCCATAGAAAACACTTTAGAGTAGAAGAGTGCTCTTTTCTCAAAAGCAGAGTGTGTTTCTTATAAGGCGAGCTAGTGTTTGTTTCCCAGTCAGAAATGGAGTTGAATCCCATGCAGTTTCTGCTCCTACTAGCAAGAAGTGTTTTCCGATAAGAAGAGTCACTATTGTGCTCCTATTGGCATACACAGTGCAAATAGCACTCGCGTCTGTTCTCAGCTATTACAGTGTATTGGACTGAAGAGGAGCTACCGATCTTGTCAGTTTCCTAAGCAGAGTTGAACTAGATACGGCCCGTGTGTGTAGGAAGCACAGTTCTTTTGTTCTGAGCAAGCTCACTGTTCGGACCCCATAGGAAATACAGTAGAGTAGAAGAGTGCTCTTTTCTCAAAAGCAGAGTGTGTTTCTTGTAAGGCGAGCTAGCGTTTGTTTCCCAGTCCTAAATGGAGTTGAAACACATGCAGTTTATTGTCCTACGAGCAAGAGTTGTTTTCTGGTAAGAAGTGTCACTATTGCGCTCCCATTGTCATACACAGGGCAAATAGCACTGGCATCTGTTCCCAGCATGTACAGTGTATTGGACTGAAGAGGATCTACTGTTCTTTTCAGTTTCCTTAGCAGAATTGAACTAGATATGGCAGTATTTGTATGAAGCACAGTTCTTTTGTTCTGAGCAAGCTCACTGTTCTGGTCCTATAGGAAACACAGTAGAGTAGAAGAGTGCTCTTTTCTCAAAAGCAGAGTGTGTTTCTTGGAAGGCGAGCTAGTGTTTGTTTCACAATCCTAAATGGAGTTGAATCACATGCAGTTTTTGGTCCTACGAGCAAGAGTTGTTTCTGGTAAGGAAAGTCACTATTGCGTTCCCATTTCCATACACAGTGCAAATAGCACTCGCGTCTGTTCCCAGCAAATACAGTGTATTGGACTGAAGAGGAGCTACTGTTCTTGTCAGTTTCCTAAGCAGAGTTTAACTAGATAGGGCCCCTGTGTGTAGGAAGCACAGTTCTTTTGTTCTGAGCAATCTCACTATTCGGACCCCATAGGAAACACATTAGAGTAGAAGAGTGCTCTTTTCTCAAAAGGAGAGTGTGTTTCTTGTAATGCGAGCTAATGTTTGTTTCCCAGTCCTAAATGGAGTTGAATCCCATGCAGTTTCTGGTCCTACGAGCAAGAGTTGTTTTCTGGTAAGAAGAGTCACTATTACGCTCCCATTGTCATAAACAGGGCAAATAGCACTGGCGTCTGTTCCCAGCAAGTACAGTGTATTGGACAGAAGCGGAGCTACTGTTCTTGTCAGTTTCCTAAGCAGAGCTGAACTAGATATGGCCCCTGTGTGTATGAAGCACAGTTCTTTTGTTCTGAGCAAGCTCAATGTTCGGACCCCATAGAAAACACATTAGAGTAGAAGAGTGCTCTTTTCTCAAAAGCAGATTGTGTTTCTTGTAAGGCGAGCTAGCGTTTGTTTCCCAGTCCGAAATGGAGTTGAATCACATGCAGTGTTTGGTCCTATCTGCAAGAGTTTTTTCCTGGTAAGGAAAGTCACTATTGTGCTCCCATTTCCATAAACAGTGCAAATAGCACTCGCATCTGTTCCCAGCAAGTACAGTGTATTGGACTGAAGCGGAGGTACTGTTCTTGTCAGTTTGCTAAGCAGAGTTGAACTAGATATGGCCCCTGTGTGTAGGAAGCACAGTTCTTTTGTTCTGAGCAAGCTCACTGTTCGGACCACATAGGAAACACAGAAGAGTAGAAGAGTGCTCTTTTCTCAAAAGCAGAGTGTGTTTCTTGTAAGGCGAGCTAGTGTTTGTTTCCCAGTCCTAAATGGAGTTGAATCTCATGCAGTTTCTGGTCCTATGAGCAAGAGGTGTTTTCTGGTTAAAAAAAGTCACTATTGTGCTCCCATTGCCATATACAGTGTAAATAGCACTCGCGTCTGTTCCCAGGAAGCACAGTGTATTGGACTGAAGCGGAGCTACTGTTCTTGTCAGTTTCCTAAGCGGAGTTGAACTAGATATGGCCCCTGTGTGTAGAAAGCACAGTTCTTTTTTTCTGAGCAAGCTCACTGTTCGGACCCCATAGGAAACACAGTCGAGTAGAAGAGTGCTCTTTTCTCAAAATCAGAGTGTGTTTCTTGTAAGGTGAGCTAGCGTTTGTTTCCCAGTCCTAAATGGATTTGAATCACATGCAGTTTCTTGTCCTATGAGCAAGAGTTGTTTTCTCGTAAGAAGAGTCACTATTGCGCTCCCATTGTCATACACAGGGCTAATAGAACTGGTGTCTGTTCCCAGCATGTACAGTGTATTGGACTGAAGAGGATCTACTGTTCTTGTCAGTTTCCTAAGCAGAATTGAACTAGATAAGGCCGTATTTGTAGGAAGCACAGTTCTTTTGTTCTGAGCAAACTCACTGTTCTGGCCCTATAGGAAACACAGTAGAGAGGAAGAGTGCTCTTTTCTCAAAAGCAGAGTGTGTTTCTTGTAAGGTGAGCTAGTGTTTGTTTCTCAGTCCTAAATGGAGTTGAATCACATACAGTTTTTGGTCCTACGAGCAAGAGTTGTTTTCTGGTAAGGAAAGTCACTATTGCACTCCCATTGCCATACACAGTTCAAATAGCACTCGTGTCTGTTCCCAGCAAGTACAGTGTATTGGACTGAAGAGGAGCTACTGTTCTTGTCAGTTTCTTAAACAGAGTTGAACTAGATATGGCCCGTGTGTTTAGGAAGCACAGTTCTTTTGTTCTGAGCAAGCTCAGTGTTCGGACCCCATATGAACCACAGTAGATTAGATGACTGCTCTTTTCTCAAAAGCAGAGTGTGTTTCTTGTAAGGCGAGCTAGAGTTTGTTTCCCAGTCCTAAATGGAGTAGAATCACATGCAGTTTTTGGTCTTACGAGCAAGAGTTGTTTTCTCGTAAGCAAAGTCACTATTGTGCTCCCATTGCCATACACAGTGCAAATAGCACTCGCGTCTGTTCCCAGCAAGTACAGTGTATTGGACTGAAGAGGAGCTACTGTTCTTGTCAGTTTCCTAAGCAGAGTTGAACTACATATGGCCCGTGTGTGTAGGAAGCACAGTTCTTTTGTTCTGAGCAAGGTCAATGTTCGGACCCCATATGAACCACAGGAGAATAGAAGACTGCTCTTTCCTCAAAAACAGAGTGTGTTTCTTGTAAGGCGAGCTAGTGTTTGTTTCCCAGTCCTAAATGGAGTTGAATCACATGCAGTTTTTGGTCCTACGAGCAAGAGTTGTTTTCTGGTAAGGAAAGTCACTATTGCGCTCCCATTGCCATACACAGTGCAAATAGCACTCGCGTCTGTTCCCAGCAAGTACAGTGTATTGGACTGAAGAGGAGCTACTGTTCTTGTCATTTGCCTAAGCAGAGTTGAACTAGATATGGCCCATGTGTGTAGGAAGCACAGTTCTTTTCTTCTGAGCAAGCTCTCTGTTCGGACCCCATAGGAAACACAGTAGAGTAGAAGAGTGCTCTTTTCTCAAAAGCAGAGTGTGTTTCTTGTAAGGCGAGCTAGCGTTTGTTTCCCAGTCCTAAATGGAGGTGAATCACATGCAGGTTCTTGTCCTACGAGCAAGAGTTGTTTTCTGGTAAAAAGAGTCACTATTGTGCTCCCATTGCAATATACAGTGTAAATAGCACTCGCGTCTGTTCCCAGCAAGTACAGTGTACTGGACTGAAGAAGAGGTACTGTTCTTGTCAGTTTCCTAAGCAGAATTGAACTAGATATGGACGTATTTGTAGGAAGCACAGTTCTTTTGTTCTGAGCAAACTCACTGTTCTGGCCCTATAGGAGACACAGTAGAGTAGAAGAGTGCTCTTTTCTCAAAAGCAGAGTGTGTTTCTTGTAAGGCGAGCTAGCGTTTGTTTCCCAGTCCTAAATGGAGTTGAATCACATGCAGTTTTTGGTCCTATGTGCAAGAGTTGTTTTCAGGTAAGGAAAGTCACTATTGCCCTCCCATTTCCATACACAGTGCAAATAGCACTCGCATCTGTTCCCAGCAAGTACAGTGTATTGGACTGAAGCGGAGCTACTGTTCTTGTCAGTTTCCTAAGCAGAGTGCAACTAGATATGGCCCGTGTGTGTAGGGAGCTCAGTTCTTTTTTTCTGAGCAAGCTCACTGTTCGGACACAATATGAAACACAGTCAAGTAGAAGAGTGCTCTTTTCTCAAAAGCAGAGTGTGTTTCTTGTAAGGCGAGCTAGCGTTTGTTTCCCAGTGCTAAATGGAGTTGAATCACATGCAGGTTTTGGTCCTACGAACAAGAGTTGTTTTCTGGTAAGGAATGTCACTATTGTGCTCCCATTGCCATACACAGTGCAAATAACACTCGCATCTGTTCCCATTAAGTACAGTGTATTGGACTGAAGAGGAGCTACTGTTCTTTCAGTTTCCTAAGTAGAGTTGAACTAGATATGGCCCGTGTGTGTAGGAAGCACAGTTCCTTTTTTCTGAGCAAGCTCACTGTTCTGGCCCTATCGGAAACACATTAGAGTAGAAGAGTGCTCTTTTCTCAAAAGCAGAGTGTGTTTCTTGTAAGGCGAGCTAGCGTTTGTTTCCCAGTCCTAAATGGAGTTGAATCACATGCAGTTTCTGGTCCTGCGAGCAAGAGTTGTTTTCTGGTAAGAAGAGACAATATTGCGCTCCCATTGTCATACACAAGGCAAATAGCACTGGCGTCTATTCCCAGCATGTACAGTGTATTAGACTGTAGAGGATCTACTGTTCTTGTCATTTTCCTAAGCAGAATTGAACCAGATATGGCCGTGTGTCTAGGAAGCACAGTTCTTTTGTTCTGAGCAAGCTCACTGTTTTGGCTCTATAGGAAACACAGTAGAGTAGAAGAGTGCTCTTTTCTCAAAAGCAGAGTGTGTTTCTTGTAAGGAGAGCTAGCGTTTGTTTCCCAGTCCTAAAAGGAGTTGAACCACATGAAGTTTTTGGTCCCATGAGCAAGAGTTGTTTTCTGTAAGGAAAGTCACTATTGCGCTCCCATTCCCAAACACAGAGCAAATAGCACTTGCCTCTGTTCCCAGCAAGTACAGTGTATTGGACTGAAGAGGTGATACTGTTCTTGTCAGTTTCCTAAGCAGAGTTGAACTAGATATGGCCCGTGTGTGGAGGAAGCACAGTTCTGTTGTTCTGAGCAAGCTCACTGTTCAGACCCCATAGGATACACAGTAGAGTAGAAGAGTGCTCTTTTCTCAAAAGCAGAGTGTGTTTCTTGTAAGGCGAGCTAGCGTTTGTTTCGAGTCCTAAATGGATTTGAAATACATGCAGTTTCTGGTCCTACGAGCAAGAGATGTTTTCTGGTAAGAAGAGTCACTATTGTGCTCCCATTGTCATAAACAGGGCAAATAGCACTGGCATCTGTTCCCAGCAAGTACAGTGTATTGCCTGAAGCGGAGCTACTGTTCTTGTCAGTTTCCTAAGCAGAGTTTAACTAGATATGGCTCCTGTGTGTAGGAAGCACAGTTCTTTTGTTCTGAGCAAGCTCACTTTTCGGACCCCATAGAAAACACATTAGAGTAGAAGAGTGCTCTTTTCTCAAAAGCAGAGTGTGTTTCTTATAAGGCGAGCTAGTGTTTGTTTCCCAGTCAGAAATGGTGTTGAATCCCATGCAGTTTCTGGTCCTACCAGCAAGACGTGTTTTCCGATAAGAAGAGTCACTATTGTGCTCCCATTGCCATACACAGTGCAAATAGCACTCGCGTCTGTTCCCAGCTATTACAGTGTATTGGACTGAAGAGGAGCTACTGTTCTAGTCAGTTTCCTAAGCAGAGTTGAACTAGATATGGCCCGTGTGTGTAGGAAGCACAGTTCTTTTGTTCTGAGCAAGCTCACTGTTCTGGCCCTATGGGAAACACAGTAGAGTAGAAGAGTGCTCTTTTCTCAAAAGCAGAGTGTGTTTCTTGTAAGGCGAGCTAGCGTTTGTTTCCCAGTCCTAAATGGAGTTGAATCACAAGCAGTTTTTGGTCCTATGAGCAAGAGTTGTTTTCTGGTAAGGAAAGTCACTCTTGCGCTCCCATTGCCAAACACAGTGCAAATAGCACTCGCGTCTGTTCCCAGCAAGTACAGTGTATTGGACTGAAGCGGAGCTACTGTTCTTGTCAGTTGCCTAAGCAGAGTTGAACTAGATATGGCCCCTGTGTGTAGGAAGCACAGTTCTTTTGTTCTGAGCAAGCTCACTGTTCGGACCACATAGGAAATACAGTAGAGTAGAAGAGTGCTCTTTTCTCAAAAGCAGAGTGTGTTTCTTGTAAGGCGAGCTAGCGTTTGTTTCCCAGTCCTAAATGGAGTTGAATCACATGCAGTTTTTGGTCCTATGAGCAAGAGTTGTTTTCTGGTAAGGAAAGTCATTATTGCGCTCACATTGCCATACACAGTGCAAATAGCACTGGCGTCTGTTCCCAGCAAGTACAGTGTATTGGACTGAAGAGGAGCTACTGTTCTTGTCAGTTTCCTAAGCAGAGTTGAACTAGATATTGCCCCTGTGTGTAGGAAGCACAGTTCTTTTGTTCTGAGCAAGCTCACTGTTCAGACCCCATAGGAAACACAGTTGAGTAGAAGAGTGCTCTTTTCTCAAAAGCAGAGTGTGTTTCTTGTAAAGCGAGCTAGCATTTGTTTCCCAGTCCTAAATGGAATTGAATCACATGCAGTTTCTTGTCCAACGAACAAGAGTTGTTTTCTGGCAAGAAGAGTCACTATTGTGCTCCCATTGTCATTCACAGGGCAAATAACACTGGAGTCTGTTCCCAGGATGTACACTGTATTGGACTCAAGAGGATCTCCTGTTCTTTTCAGTTTCCTAAGCATAACTGAACTAGATATGGCCGTATTTGTAGGAAGCAAGTTCTTTTGTTCTGAGCAAGCTCACTGTTCTGGCCCTATAGGAAACACAGTAGAGTAGAAGAGTGCTCTTTTCTCAAAAGCAGAGTGTGTTTCTTGTAAGGCGAGCTAGCGTTTGTTTCCCAGTCCTAACTGGAGTTGAATCACATGCAGTTTTTGGTCCTATGAGCAAGAGGTGTTTTCTGATAAGAAGAGTCACTATTGCGCTCCCATTGTCATGCAGAGGACAAATAGCACTGGCGTCTGTTCCCTGCATGTACAGTGTATTGGACTGAAGTGGAGCTACTGTTCTTGTCAGTTTCCTAAGCAGAGTTGAACTAGATATGGCCCGTGTGTGGAGGAAGCACAGTTCTGTTGTTCTGAGCAAGCTCACTGTTCGGACCCCATAGAATACACAGTAGAGTAGAAGAGTGCTCTTTTCTCAAAAGCAGAGTGTGTTTCTTGAAAGGCGAGCTAGCATTTGTTTCCCAGTCCTAAATGGATTTGAAATACATGTAGTTTCTGGTCCTACGAGCAAGAGATGTTTTCTGGTATGAAGAGTCACTATTGTGCTCCCATTGTCATAAACAGGGCAAATAGCACTGGCATCTGTTCCCAGCAAGTACAGTGTATTGGACGGAAGCGGAGCTACTGTTCTTGTCAGTTTCCTAAGCAGAGTTGAACTAGATATGGCCCCTGTGTGTAGGAAGCACAGTTCTTTTGTTCTGAGCAAGCTCACTTTTCGGACCCCATAGAAAACACTTTAGAGTAGAAGAGTGCTCTTTTCTCAAAAGCAGAGTGTGTTTCTTATAAGGCGAGCTAGTGTTTGTTTCCCAGTCAGAAATGGAGTTGAATCCCATGCAGTTTCTGCTCCTACTAGCAAGAAGTGTTTTCCGATAAGAAGAGTCACTATTGTGCTCCTATTGGCATACACAGTGCAAATAGCACTCGCGTCTGTTCTCAGCTATTACAGTGTATTGGACTGAAGAGGAGCTACCGATCTTGTCAGTTTCCTAAGCAGAGTTGAACTAGATACGGCCCGTGTGTGTAGGAAGCACAGTTCTTTTGTTCTGAGCAAGCTCACTGTTCGGACCCCATAGGAAATACAGTAGAGTAGAAGAGTGCTCTTTTCTCAAAAGCAGAGTGTGTTTCTTGTAAGGCGAGCTAGCGTTTGTTTCCCAGTCCTAAATGGAGTTGAAACACATGCAGTTTATTGTCCTACGAGCAAGAGTTGTTTTCTGGTAAGAAGTGTCACTATTGCGCTCCCATTGTCATACACAGGGCAAATAGCACTGGCATCTGTTCCCAGCATGTACAGTGTATTGGACTGAAGAGGATCTACTGTTCTTTTCAGTTTCCTTAGCAGAATTGAACTAGATATGGCAGTATTTGTATGAAGCACAGTTCTTTTGTTCTGAGCAAGCTCACTGTTCTGGTCCTATAGGAAACACAGTAGAGTAGAAGAGTGCTCTTTTCTCAAAAGCAGAGTGTGTTTCTTGGAAGGCGAGCTAGTGTTTGTTTCACAATCCTAAATGGAGTTGAATCACATGCAGTTTTTGGTCCTACGAGCAAGAGTTGTTTCTGGTAAGGAAAGTCACTATTGCGTTCCCATTTCCATACACAGTGCAAATAGCACTCGCGTCTGTTCCCAGCAAATACAGTGTATTGGACTGAAGAGGAGCTACTGTTCTTGTCAGTTTCCTAAGCAGAGTTTAACTAGATAGGGCCCCTGTGTGTAGGAAGCACAGTTCTTTTGTTCTGAGCAATCTCACTATTCGGACCCCATAGGAAACACATTAGAGTAGAAGAGTGCTCTTTTCTCAAAAGGAGAGTGTGTTTCTTGTAATGCGAGCTAATGTTTGTTTCCCAGTCCTAAATGGAGTTGAATCCCATGCAGTTTCTGGTCCTACGAGCAAGAGTTGTTTTCTGGTAAGAAGAGTCACTATTACGCTCCCATTGTCATAAACAGGGCAAATAGCACTGGCGTCTGTTCCCAGCAAGTACAGTGTATTGGACAGAAGCGGAGCTACTGTTCTTGTCAGTTTCCTAAGCAGAGCTGAACTAGATATGGCCCCTGTGTGTATGAAGCACAGTTCTTTTGTTCTGAGCAAGCTCAATGTTCGGACCCCATAGAAAACACATTAGAGTAGAAGAGTGCTCTTTTCTCAAAAGCGGATTGTGTTTCTTGTAAGGCGAGCTAGCGTTTGTTTCCCAGTCCGAAATGGAGTTGAATCACATGCAGTGTTTGGTCCTATCTGCAAGAGTTTTTTCCTGGTAAGGAAAGTCACTATTGTGCTCCCATTTCCATAAACAGTGCAAATAGCACTCGCATCTGTTCCCAGCAAGTACAGTGTATTGGACTGAAGCGGAGGTACTGTTCTTGTCAGTTTGCTAAGCAGAGTTGAACTAGATATGGCCCCTGTGTGTAGGAAGCACAGTTCTTTTGTTCTGAGCAAGCTCACTGTTCGGACCACATAGGAAACACAGAAGAGTAGAAGAGTGCTCTTTTCTCAAAAGCAGAGTGTGTTTCTTGTAAGGCGAGCTAGTGTTTGTTTCCCAGTCCTAAATGGAGTTGAATCTCATGCAGTTTCTGGTCCTATGAGCAAGAGGTGTTTTCTGGTTAAAAAAAGTCACTATTGCGCTCCCATTGCCATATACAGTGTAAATAGCACTCGCGTCTGTTCCCAGGAAGCACAGTGTATTGGACTGAAGCGGAGCTACTGTTCTTGTCAGTTTCCTAAGCGGAGTTGAACTAGATATGGCCCCTGTGTGTAGAAAGCACAGTTCTTTTTTTCTGAGCAAGCTCACTGTTCGGACCCCATAGGAAACACAGTCGAGTAGAAGAGTGCTCTTTTCTCAAAATCAGAGTGTGTTTCTTGTAAGGTGAGCTAGCGTTTGTTTCCCAGTCCTAAATGGATTTGAATCACATGCAGTTTCTTGTCCTATGAGCAAGAGTTGTTTTCTCGTAAGAAGAGTCACTATTGCGCTCCCATTGTCATACACAGGGCTAATAGAACTGGTGTCTGTTCCCAGCATGTACAGTGTATTGGACTGAAGAGGATCTACTGTTCTTGTCAGTTTCCTAAGCAGAATTGAACTAGATAAGGCCGTATTTGTAGGAAGCACAGTTCTTTTGTTCTGAGCAAACTCACTGTTCTGGCCCTATAGGAAACACAGTAGAGAGGAAGAGTGCTCTTTTCTCAAAAGCAGAGTGTGTTTCTTGTAAGGCGAGCTAGTGTTTGTTTCTCAGTCCTAAATGGAGTTGAATCACATACAGTTTTTGGTCCTACGAGCAAGAGTTGTTTTCTGGTAAGGAAAGTCACTATTGCACTCCCATTGCCATACACAGTTCAAATAGCACTCGTGTCTGTTCCCAGCAAGTACAGTGTATTGGACTGAAGAGGAGCTACTGTTCTTGTCAGTTTCTTAAACAGAGTTGAACTAGATATGGCCCGTGTGTTTAGGAAGCACAGTTCTTTTGTTCTGAGCAAGCTCAGTGTTCGGACCCCATATGAACCACAGTAGATTAGATGACTGCTCTTTTCTCAAAAGCAGAGTGTGTTTCTTGTAAGGCGAGCTAGAGTTTGTTTCCCAGTCCTAAATGGAGTAGAATCACATGCAGTTTTTGGTCTTACGAGCAAGAGTTGTTTTCTCGTAAGCAAAGTCACTATTGTGCTCCCATTGCCATACACAGTGCAAATAGCACTCGCGTCTGTTCCCAGCAAGTACAGTGTATTGGACTGAAGAGGAGCTACTGTTCTTGTCAGTTTCCTAAGCAGAGTTGAACTACATATGGCCCGTGTGTGTAGGAAGCACAGTTCTTTTGTTCTGAGCAAGGTCAATGTTCGGACCCCATATGAACCACAGGAGAATAGAAGACTGCTCTTTCCTCAAAAACAGAGTGTGTTTCTTGTAAGGCGAGCTAGTGTTTGTTTCCCAGTCCTAAATGGAGTTGAATCACATGCAGTTTTTGGTCCTACGAGCAAGAGTTGTTTTCTGGTAAGGAAAGTCACTATTGCGCTCCCATTGCCATACACAGTGCAAATAGCACTCGCGTCTGTTCCCAGCAAGTACAGTGTATTGGACTGAAGAGGAGCTACTGTTCTTGTCATTTGCCTAAGCAGAGTTGAACTAGATATGGCCCATGTGTGTAGGAAGCACAGTTCTTTTCTTCTGAGCAAGCTCTCTGTTCGGACCCCATAGGAAACACAGTAGAGTAGAAGAGTGCTCTTTTCTCAAAAGCAGAGTGTGTTTCTTGTAAGGCGAGCTAGCGTTTGTTTCCCAGTCCTAAATGGAGGTGAATCACATGCAGTTTCTTGTCCTACGAGCAAGAGTTGTTTTCTGGTAAAAAGAGTCACTATTGTGCTCCCATTGCAATATACAGTGTAAATAGCACTCGCGTCTGTTCCCAGCAAGTACAGTGTACTGGACTGAAGAAGAGGTACTGTTCTTGTCAGTTTCCTAAGCAGAATTGAACTAGATATGGCCGTATTTGTAGGAAGCACAGTTCTTTTGTTCTGAGCAAACTCACTGTTCTGGCCCTATAGGAGACACAGTAGAGTAGAAGAGTGCTCTTTTCTCAAAAGCAGAGTGTGTTTCTTGTAAGGCGAGCTAGCGTTTGTTTCCCAGTCCTAAATGGAGTTGAATCACATGCAGTTTTTGGTCCTATGTGCAAGAGTTGTTTTCAGGTAAGGAAAGTCACTATTGCCCTCCCATTTCCATACACAGTGCAAATAGCACTCGCATCTGTTCCCAGCAAGTACAGTGTATTGGACTGAAGCGGAGCTACTGTTCTTGTCAGTTTCCTAAGCAGAGTGCAACTAGATATGGCCCGTGTGTGTAGGGAGCTCAGTTCTTTTTTTCTGAGCAAGCTCACTGTTCGGACACAATATGAAACACAGTCGAGTAGAAGAGTGCTCTTTTCTCAAAAGCAGAGTGTGTTTCTTGTAAGGCGAGCTAGCGTTTGTTTCCCAGTGCTAAATGGAGTTGAATCACATGCAGGTTTTGGTCCTACGAACAAGAGTTGTTTTCTGGTAAGGAATGTCACTATTGTGCTCCCATTGCCATACACAGTGCAAATAACACTCGCATCTGTTCCCATTAAGTACAGTGTATTGGACTGAAGAGGAGCTACTGTTCTTTCAGTTTCCTAAGTAGAGTTGAACTAGATATGGCCCGTGTGTGTAGGAAGCACAGTTCCTTTTTTCTGAGCAAGCTCACTGTTCTGGCCCTATCGGAAACACATTAGAGTAGAAGAGTGCTCTTTTCTCAAAAGCAGAGTGTGTTTCTTGTAAGGCGAGCTAGCGTTTGTTTCCCAGTCCTAAATGGAGTTGAATCACATGCAGTTTCTGGTCCTGCGAGCAAGAGTTGTTTTCTGGTAAGAAGAGACAATATTGCGCTCCCATTGTCATACACAAGGCAAATAGCACTGGCGTCTATTCCCAGCATGTACAGTGTATTAGACTGTAGAGGATCTACTGTTCTTGTCATTTTCCTAAGCAGAATTGAACCAGATATGGCCGTGTGTCTAGGAAGCACAGTTCTTTTGTTCTGAGCAAGCTCACTGTTTTGGCTCTATAGGAAACACAGTAGAGTAGAAGAGTGCTCTTTTCTCAAAAGCAGAGTGTGTTTCTTGTAAGGAGAGCTAGCGTTTGTTTCCCAGTCCTAAAAGGAGTTGAACCACATGAAGTTTTTGGTCCCATGAGCAAGAGTTGTTTTCTGTAAGGAAAGTCACTATTGCGCTCCCATTCCCAAACACAGAGCAAATAGCACTTGCCTCTGTTCCCAGCAAGTACAGTGTATTGGACTGAAGAGGTGATACTGTTCTTGTCAGTTTCCTAAGCAGAGTTGAACTAGATATGGCCCATGTGTGTAGGAAGCACAGTTCTTTTATTCTGAGCAAGCTCTCTGTTCGGACCCCATAGGAAACACAGTAGAGTAGAAGAGTGCTCTTTTCTCAAAAGCAGAGTGTGTTTCTTGTAAGGCGAGCTAGCGTTTGTTTCCCAGTCCTAAATGGAGGTGAATCACATGCAGTTTTTTGTCCTACGAGCAAGAGTTGTTTTCTGGTAAAAAGAGTCACTATTGCGCTCCCATTGCAATATACAGTGTAAATAGC
The DNA here is from genome assembly GCF_949786415.1 of Peromyscus eremicus. Lineage (NCBI taxonomy): Eukaryota > Metazoa > Chordata > Mammalia > Rodentia > Cricetidae > Peromyscus > Peromyscus eremicus. The sequence goes on along the minus strand of NW_026734932.1, from coordinate 133,614 downwards.
ACTCGCGTCTGTTCCCAGCAAGTACAGTGTACTGGACTGAAGAAGAGGTACTGTTCTTGTCAGTTTCCTAAGCAGAATTGAACTAGATATGGCCGTATTTGTAGGAAGCACAGTTCTTTTGTTCTGAGCAAACTCACTGTTCTGGCCCTATAGGAGACACAGTAGAGTAGAAGAGTGCTCTTTTCTCAAAAGCAGAGTGTGTTTCTTGTAAGGCGAGCTAGCGTTTGTTTCCCAGTCCTAAATGGAGTTGAATCACATGCAGTTTTTGGTCCTATGTGCAAGAGTTGTTTTCAGGTAAGGAAAGTCACTATTGCCCTCCCATTTCCATACACAGTGCAAATAGCACTCGCATCTGTTCCCAGCAAGTACAGTGTATTGGACTGAAGCGGAGCTACTGTTCTTGTCAGTTCCCTAAGCAGAGTTGAACTAGATATGGCCCGTGTGTGTAGGAAGCTCAGTTCTTTTTTTCTGAGCAAGCTCACTGTTCGGACCCAATATGAAACACAGTCGAGTAGAAGAGTGCTCTTTTCTCAAAAGCAGAGTGTGTTTCTTGTAAGGCGAGCTAGCGTTTGTTTCCCAGTCCTAAATGGAGTTGAATCACATGCAGGTTTTGGTCCTACGAACAAGAGTTGTTTTCTGGTAAGGAAAGTCACTATTGTGCTCCCATTGCCATACACAGTGCAAATAACACTCGCATCTGTTCCCATTAAGTACAGTGTATTGGACTGAAGAGGAGCTACTGTTCTTTCAGTTTCCTAAGTAGAGTTGAACTAGATATGGCCCGGGTGTGTAGGAAGCACAGTTCCTTTTTTCTGAGCAAGCTCACTGTTCTGGCCCTATCGGAAACACATTAGAGTAGAAGAGTGCTCTTTTCTCAAAAGCAGAGTGTGTTTCTTGTAAGGCGAGCTAGCGTTTGTTTCCCAGTCCTAAATGGAGTTGAATCACATGCAGTTTCTGGTCCTGCGAGCAAGAGTTGTTTTCTGGTAAGAAGAGACAATATTGCGCTCCCATTGTCATACACAAGGCAAATAGCACTGGCGTCTATTCCCAGCATGTACAGTGTATTAGACTGTAGAGGATCTACTGTTCTTGTCATTTTCCTAAGCAGAATTGAACCAGATATGGCCGTGTGTCTAGGAAGCACAGTTCTTTTGTTCTGAGCAAGCTCACTGTTTTGGCTCTATAGGAAACACAGTAGAGTAGAAGAGTGCTCTTTTCTCAAAAGCAGAGTGTGTTTCTTGTAAGGAGAGCTAGCGTTTGTTTCCCAGTCCTAAAAGGAGTTGAACCACATGAAGTTTTTGGTCCCATGAGCAAGAGTTGTTTTCTGTAAGGAAAGTCACTATTGTGCTCCCATTCCCAAACACAGAGCAAATAGCACTTGCCTCTGTTCCCAGCAAGTACAGTGTATTGGACTGAAGAGGTGATACTGTTCTTGTCAGTTTCCTAAGCAGAGTTGAACTAGATATGGCCCGTGTGTAGGAAGCACAGTTCTTTTGTTCTGAGCAAGCTCACTGTTCAGATCCCATAGGAAACACAGTAGAGTAGAAGAGTGCTCTTTTCTCAAAAGCAGAGTGTGTTTCTTGTAAGGCGAGCTAGTGTTTGTTTCCGAGTCAGAAATGGAGTTGAATCCCATGCAGTTTCTGGTCCCACGAGCAAGAGATGTTTTCTGGTAAGAAGATTCACTATTACGCTCCCATTGTCATATACAGTGCAAATAGCACTCACGTCTGTTCCCAGGAAGTACAGTGTATTGGACTGAAGAGGATCTACTATTCTTGTCAGTTTACTAAGCAGAATTGAACTAGATATGGCCGTGTGTGTAGGAAGCACAGTTTTTTTGTTCTGAGCAAGCTCACTGTTTTGGCCCTTTAAGAAACACAGTAGAGTAGAAGAGTGCTCTTTTCTCAAAACCAGAGTGTGTTTCTTGTAAGGGAGCTAGCGTTTGTTTCGCAGTCTTAAATGGAGTTGAATCACATGCAGTTTCTTGTCCTACGAGCAAGAGTTGTTTTCTGGTAAGAAGAGTCACTATTGCGCTCTCGTTGTCATACACAGGGCAAAGAGCACTGGCGTCTGTTCCCAGCATGTACAGTGTATTGGACTGAAGAGGATCTACTGTTCTTGTCAGTTTCCTAATCAGAGTTGTACTAAATATAGTCGGTGTGTGTAGGAAGCAAAGATCTTTTGTTCTGAGAAAGCTCACTCTTCGGACCTATAGGAAACACAGTAGAGTAGAAGTGTGCCCTTTTCTCAAAAGCAGAGTGTATTTCTTGTAAGGCGAGCTAGCGTTTGTTTCCCAGTCCTAAATGGAGTTGAATCCCATGCAGTTTTTGGTCCTACGAGCAAGAGTTGTTTTCTGAAAGAAGAGTCACTATTGCGCTCCCATTGCTATACACAGGGCAAATAGCACTGGCGTCTGTTCCCAGCATGTGCAGTGTACTGGACTGAAGAGGATCTACTGTTCTTGTCAGTTTCCTAAGCAAAGTTGAACTAAATATAGTCGGTGTGTGTAGGAAGCACAGTTCTTTTGTTCTGAGCAAGCTCACTCTTCTGGCCCTATAGGAATCACATTAGAGTAGAAGAGTGCTCTTTTCTCAAAAGCAGAGTGTGTTTCTTGTAAGGGAAGCTAGCGTTTGTTTCCCAGTCCTAAATGGAGTAAAATCACATGCAGTTTCTGGTCCTATGAGCAAGAGTTGTTCTCTGGAGAGAAGAGTCACTATTGCGCTGCCATTGTCATACACAGTGCAAATAGCTCTCGCGTCTATTCCCTGCATGTACAGTGTATTGGACTGAAGAGGATCTACTGTTCTTGTCAGTTTCCTAAGCAGAATTGAACTAGATAAGGCCGTGTGTGTAGGAAGCACAGTTCTTTTGTTCTGAGCAAGCTCACTTTTCTGGCCCTATAGGAAACACAGTAGAGTAGAAGAGTGCTCTTTTCTCAAAAGCAGAGTGAGTTTCTTGTAAGGCGAGCTAGTGTTTGTTTCCCAGTCCTAAATGGAGTTGAATCACATGCAGTTTTTGTCCAATGAGAAAGAGTTGTTTTCTGGAAAGAAGAGTCACTATTGCACTCCCATTGCCATACACTGTGCAAATAGCACTCGCGTCTGTTCCCAGCAAGTACAGTGTATTGTACTGAAGAGGATCTACTGTTCTTGTCAGTTTCCTAAGCAGACTTGATCTAGATTTGGCCCGTATGTGTAGGAAGCACAAAAAAGTTCTTTTGTTCTGAGCAAGCTCACTGTTCTGGCCCTATAGGAAACACATTAGAGTAGAAGAGTGCCTTTTCCTAAAAGCAGAGTGTGTTTCTTGTAAGGCGAGCTAGCGTTTGTTTCCCAGTCCTAAATGGAGTTGAGTCACATGCAGTTTATGGTTTTACGAGCAAGAGTTGTTTTCTGGTAAGAAGAGTCACTACTGCGCTCCCATTGTCATACATAGGGCAAATAGCACTCGCGTCTGTTCCCAGCAACTTCAGTGTATTGGACTGAAGAGGATCTACTATTCGTGTCAGTTTCCTAAGCAGAGTTGAACTAAATGTAGTCGGTGTGTGTTGGACGCACAGTTCTTTTGTTCTGAGCAAGCTCACTCTTCTGGCCCTATAGGAAACACAATAGAGTAAAAGAGTGCCCTTTCCTAAAAGCAGAGTGTGTTTCTTGTAAGGCGAGCTAGCGTTTGTTTCCCAGTCCTAAATGGAGTTGAATCCCATGCAATTTTTGGTCCTACGAACAAGAGTTGTTTTCTCGTAAGGAAAGTCACTATTGTGCTCCCATTGCCATACACACTGCAAATAGCACTCGCATCTGTTCCCATTAAGTACAGTGTATTGGACTGAAGAGGAGATACTGTTCTTTCAGTTTCCTAAGTAGAGTTGAACTAGATATGGCCCGTGTGTGTAAGAAGCACAGTTCTTTTTTTCTGTGCCAGCTCACTGTTCTGGCCCTATAGGAAACACATTAGAGTAGAAGAGTGCTCTTTTCTCAAAAGCAGAGTGTGTTTCTTGTAAGGCGAGCTAGCGTTTGTTTCCCAGTCCTAAATGGAGTTGAATCACATGAAGTTTCTGGTCCTACGAGCAAGTGTTGTTTTTTGGTAAGAAGAGTCACTATTGCGCTCCCATTGTCATACACAAGACAAATAGCACTGGCGTCTATTCCCAGCATGTACAGTGTATTAGACTGTAGAGGATCTACTGTTCTTGTCAGTTTCCTAAGCAGAATTGAAACAGATATGGTCGTGTGTCTAGGAAGCACCGTTCTTTTGTTCTGAGCAAGCTCACTGTTTTGGCTCTGTAGGAAACACAGTAGAGTAAAAGAGTGCTCTTTTCTCAAAAGCAGAGTGTGTTTCTTGTAAGGCGAGCTAGCGTTTGTTTCCCTGTCCTAAATGGAGTTGAATCACATGCAGTTTCTGGTCCTACGAGCAAGAGTTGTTTTCTGGTAAGAAGAGTCACTATTGCGCTCCCATTGTCATATACAAGGCAAATAGCACTGGCGTCTGTTCCCAGCAAGTACAGTGTATTGGACTGAAGAGGAGCTACTGTTCTTGTCAGTTTCCTAAGCAGAGTTGAACTAGATATGGCACGTGTGTGTAGGAAGCACAGTTCTTTTGTTCTGAGCAAGCTCACTGTTAGGATACCATAGGAAACACAGTAGTGTAGAAGAGTGCTCTTTTCTCAAAAGCAGAGTGTGTTTCTTGTAAGGCGAGCTAGTGTTTGTTTCCCAGTCAGAAATGGAGTTGAATCCCATGCAGTTTCTGGTCCTACGAAAAGAGATGTTTTCTGGTAAGAAGAGTCACTATTGCGCTCCCATTGCCATACACATTACAAATAGCACTCGCGTCTGTTCCCAGGAAGTACAGTGTATTGGACTGAAGAGGAACTACTGTTCTTGTCAGTTTCCTAAGCAGAGTTTAACTAGATATGGCCCGTGTGTGTAGGAAGCACAGTTCTTTTGTTCTGAGCAAGCTCACTGTTCAGAACCCATTGGAAACACTTTAGAGTAGAAGAGGGCTCTATTCTCAAAAGCAGAGTGTGTTTCTTTTAAGGCGAGCTAGCGTTTGTTTCCCAGTCCAAAATGGAGTTGAATCACATGCAGTTTCTGATCCTATGAGCAAGAGTTGTTTTCTGGTAAGAAGAGTCACTATTGCTCTCCCATTGTCATACACAGGGCAAATAGCACTCGCGTCTGTTCCCAGCAAGTACAGTGTATTGGACTGAAGAGGATCTACTATTCTTGTCAGTTTCCTAAGCAGAATTTAACTAGATATGGCCGTGTGTGTAGGAAGCACAGTTCCTTTTTTTCTGTGCAAGCTCACTGTTTTGGCCCTATAGGAAACACAGTAGAGTAGAAGAGTGCTATATTCTCAAAAGCAGAGTGTGTTTCTTGTAATGGAGCTAGCGTTTGTTTCGCAGTCCTAAATGGATTTGAATCACATGCAGTTTCTGGTCCTACGAACAAGAGTTGTTTTTTGGTAAGAAGAGTCACTATTGCGCTCCCAATGTCATACACAGGGCAAATAGCACTGGCGTCTGTTCCCAGCATACAGTGTATTGGACTGAAGAGGATCTACTGTCCTTGTCAGTATCCTATGCAGAATTGATCTAGATATTGCCCGTGTGTGTAGGAAGCACAGTTCTTTTGTTCTGAGCAAGCTCACTGTTCTGGCCCTATAGGAAACACAGTAGAGAAGAAGAGTGCTCTTTTCTCAAAAGCAGAGTGTGTTTCTTGTAAGGCGAGCTAGCGTTTGTTTCCCAGTCCTAAATGGAGTTGAATCACATGCAGTTTTTGGTCCTATGATCGAGAGCTGTTTTCTGGAAAGAAGTGTCACTATTACGCTCCCATTGCCATACACAGTGCAAATAGCACTCGCATCTGTTCCCAGCAAGTACAGTGTATTGGACTGAAGAGGAGCTACTGTTCTTGTCAGTTTCCTAAGCAGAGTTGAAATACATATGGCTCGTGTGTGTAGGAAGCACAGTTCTTTTATTCTGATCAAGCTCACTGATCGGACCCCATAGGAAACACTTTAGAGTAGAAGAGGGCTAATTTCTCAAAAGCAGAGTGTGTTTCTTGTAAGGCGAGTTAGCGTTTGTTTCCCAGTCCTAAATGGAGTTGAATCACATGCAGTTTCTGGTTTTACGAGCAAGAGTTGTTTTCTGGTAAGAAGAGTCACTATTGCGCTCCCATTGTCATACACAGGGCAAATAGCACTCACGTCTGTTCCCAGCAAGTACAGTGTATTGGACTGAAGGGGATCTACTATTCTTGTCAGTTTCCTAAGCATATTGAACTAAATATAGTCGGTGTGTGTTGGAAGCACAGTTCTTTTGTTCTGAGCAAGCTCACTCTTCTGGCCGTATAGGAAACACATTAGAGTAGAAGAGTGCCCTTTCCTAAAAGCAGAGTGTGTTTCTTGTAAGATGAGCTATCGTTTGTTTCCCAGTCCTAAATGGAGTAAAATCACATGCAGTTTCTGGTCCTATGAGCAAGAGTTGTTCTCTGGAGAGAAGAGTCACTATTGCGCTGCCATTGTCATACACAGTGCAAATAGCTCTCGCGTCTATTCCCTGCATGTACAGTGTATTGGACTGAAGAGGATCTACTGTTCTTGTCAGTTTCCTAAGCAGAATTGAACTAGATAAGGCCGTGTGTGTAGGAAGCACAGTTCTTTTGTTCTGAGCAAGCTCACTTTTCTGGCCCTATAGGAAACACAGTAGAGTAGAAGAGTGCTCTTTTCTCAAAAGCAGAGTGAGTTTCTTGTAAGGCGAGCTAGTGTTTGTTTCCCAGTCCTAAATGGAGTTGAATCACATGCAGTTTTTGTCCAATGAGAAAGAGTTGTTTTCTGGAAAGAAGAGTCACTATTGCACTCCCATTGCCATACACTGTGCAAATAGCACTCGCGTCTGTTCCCAGCAAGTACAGTGTATTGTACTGAAGAGGATCTACTGTTCTTGTCAGTTTCCTAAGCAGACTTGATCTAGATTTGGCCCGTATGTGTAGGAAGCACAAAAAAGTTCTTTTGTTCTGAGCAAGCTCACTGTTCTGGCCCTATAGGAAACACATTAGAGTAGAAGAGTGCCTTTTCCTAAAAGCAGAGTGTGTTTCTTGTAAGGCGAGCTAGCGTTTGTTTCCCAGTCCTAAATGGAGTTGAGTCACATGCAGTTTATGGTTTTACGAGCAAGAGTTGTTTTCTGGTAAGAAGAGTCACTACTGCGCTCCCATTGTCATACATAGGGCAAATAGCACTCGCGTCTGTTCCCAGCAACTTCAGTGTATTGGACTGAAGAGGATCTACTATTCGTGTCAGTTTCCTAAGCAGAGTTGAACTAAATGTAGTCGGTGTGTGTTGGACGCACAGTTCTTTTGTTCTGAGCAAGCTCACTCTTCTGGCCCTATAGGAAACACAATAGAGTAAAAGAGTGCCCTTTCCTAAAAGCAGAGTGTGTTTCTTGTAAGGCGAGCTAGCGTTTGTTTCCCAGTCCTAAATGGAGTTGAATCCCATGCAATTTTTGGTCCTACGAACAAGAGTTGTTTTCTCGTAAGGAAAGTCACTATTGTGCTCCCATTGCCATACACACTGCAAATAGCACTCGCATCTGTTCCCATTAAGTACAGTGTATTGGACTGAAGAGGAGATACTGTTCTTTCAGTTTCCTAAGTAGAGTTGAACTAGATATGGCCCGTGTGTGTAAGAAGCACAGTTCTTTTTTTCTGTGCCAGCTCACTGTTCTGGCCCTATAGGAAACACATTAGAGTAGAAGAGTGCTCTTTTCTCAAAAGCAGAGTGTGTTTCTTGTAAGGCGAGCTAGCGTTTGTTTCCCAGTCCTAAATGGAGTTGAATCACATGAAGTTTCTGGTCCTACGAGCAAGTGTTGTTTTTTGGTAAGAAGAGTCACTATTGCGCTCCCATTGTCATACACAAGACAAATAGCACTGGCGTCTATTCCCAGCATGTACAGTGTATTAGACTGTAGAGGATCTACTGTTCTTGTCAGTTTCCTAAGCAGAATTGAAACAGATATGGTCGTGTGTCTAGGAAGCACCGTTCTTTTGTTCTGAGCAAGCTCACTGTTTTGGCTCTGTAGGAAACACAGTAGAGTAAAAGAGTGCTCTTTTCTCAAAAGCAGAGTGTGTTTCTTGTAAGGCGAGCTAGCGTTTGTTTCCCTGTCCTAAATGGAGTTGAATCACATGCAGTTTCTGGTCCTACGAGCAAGAGTTGTTTTCTGGTAAGAAGAGTCACTATTGCGCTCCCATTGTCATATACAAGGCAAATAGCACTGGCGTCTGTTCCCAGCAAGTACAGTGTATTGGACTGAAGAGGAGCTACTGTTCTTGTCAGTTTCCTAAGCAGAGTTGAACTAGATATGGCACGTGTGTGTAGGAAGCACAGTTCTTTTGTTCTGAGCAAGCTCACTGTTAGGATACCATAGGAAACACAGTAGTGTAGAAGAGTGCTCTTTTCTCAAAAGCAGAGTGTGTTTCTTGTAAGGCGAGCTAGTGTTTGTTTCCCAGTCAGAAATGGAGTTGAATCCCATGCAGTTTCTGGTCCTACGAAAAGAGATGTTTTCTGGTAAGAAGAGTCACTATTGCGCTCCCATTGCCATACACATTACAAATAGCACTCGCGTCTGTTCCCAGGAAGTACAGTGTATTGGACTGAAGAGGAACTACTGTTCTTGTCAGTTTCCTAAGCAGAGTTTAACTAGATATGGCCCGTGTGTGTAGGAAGCACAGTTCTTTTGTTCTGAGCAAGCTCACTGTTCAGAACCCATTGGAAACACTTTAGAGTAGAAGAGGGCTCTATTCTCAAAAGCAGAGTGTGTTTCTTTTAAGGCGAGCTAGCGTTTGTTTCCCAGTCCAAAATGGAGTTGAATCACATGCAGTTTCTGATCCTATGAGCAAGAGTTGTTTTCTGGTAAGAAGAGTCACTATTGCTCTCCCATTGTCATACACAGGGCAAATAGCACTCGCGTCTGTTCCCAGCAAGTACAGTGTATTGGACTGAAGAGGATCTACTATTCTTGTCAGTTTCCTAAGCAGAATTTAACTAGATATGGCCGTGTGTGTAGGAAGCACAGTTCCTTTTTTTCTGTGCAAGCTCACTGTTTTGGCCCTATAGGAAACACAGTAGAGTAGAAGAGTGCTATATTCTCAAAAGCAGAGTGTGTTTCTTGTAATGGAGCTAGCGTTTGTTTCGCAGTCCTAAATGGATTTGAATCACATGCAGTTTCTGGTCCTACGAACAAGAGTTGTTTTTTGGTAAGAAGAGTCACTATTGCGCTCCCAATGTCATACACAGGGCAAATAGCACTGGCGTCTGTTCCCAGCATACAGTGTATTGGACTGAAGAGGATCTACTGTCCTTGTCAGTATCCTATGCAGAATTGATCTAGATATTGCCCGTGTGTGTAGGAAGCACAGTTCTTTTGTTCTGAGCAAGCTCACTGTTCTGGCCCTATAGGAAACACAGTAGAGAAGAAGAGTGCTCTTTTCTCAAAAGCAGAGTGTGTTTCTTGTAAGGCGAGCTAGCGTTTGTTTCCCAGTCCTAAATGGAGTTGAATCACATGCAGTTTTTGGTCCTATGATCGAGAGCTGTTTTCTGGAAAGAAGTGTCACTATTACGCTCCCATTGCCATACACAGTGCAAATAGCACTCGCATCTGTTCCCAGCAAGTACAGTGTATTGGACTGAAGAGGAGCTACTGTTCTTGTCAGTTTCCTAAGCAGAGTTGAAATACATATGGCTCGTGTGTGTAGGAAGCACAGTTCTTTTATTCTGATCAAGCTCACTGATCGGACCCCATAGGAAACACTTTAGAGTAGAAGAGGGCTAATTTCTCAAAAGCAGAGTGTGTTTCTTGTAAGGCGAGTTAGCGTTTGTTTCCCAGTCCTAAATGGAGTTGAATCACATGCAGTTTCTGGTTTTACGAGCAAGAGTTGTTTTCTGGTAAGAAGAGTCACTATTGCGCTCCCATTGTCATACACAGGGCAAATAGCACTCGCGTCTGTTCCCAGCAAGTACAGTGTATTGGACTGAAGGGGATCTACTATTCTTGTCAGTTTCCTAAGCATATTGAACTAAATATAGTCGGTGTGTGTTGGAAGCACAGTTCTTTTGTTCTGAGCAAGCTCACTCTTCTGGCCGTATAGGAAACACATTAGAGTAGAAGAGTGCCCTTTCCTAAAAGCAGAGTGTGTTTCTTGTAAGATGAGCTATCGTTTGTTTCCCAGTCCTAAATGGAGTAAAATCACATGCAGTTTCTGTTCCTACGAGCAAGAGTTGTTTTCTGGTAAGAAGAGTCACTATTGCGCTCCCATTGTAATAAACAGGGCAAATAGCACTGGCGTCGATTCCCAGCATGTACAGTGTATTGGACTGAAGAGGATCTACTGTTCTTGTCAGTTTGCTAAGCAGAATTGAACTAGATATGGCCGTGTGTGTAGGAAGCACAGTTCTTTTGTTCTGAGCAAGCTCACTGTTTTGGCCCTATAGGAAACACAGTAGAGTAGAAGAGTGCCCTTTTCTCAAAAGCAGAGTGTGTTTCTTGTAAGGCGAGCTAGCGTTTGTTTTTCAGTCCCAAATGGAGTTGAATCACATGCAGTTTCTGGTCCTACGAGCAAGAGTTGTTTTCTGGTAATAAGAGTCACTATTGCGCTCCCATTGACATACACAGGTAAAGTAGCACTGGCATCTGTTCCCAGCATGTACAGTGTATTGGACTGAAGAGGATCTACTGTCCTTGTCAGTTTCCTATGCAGAATTGATCTAGATATGGACCGTGTGTGTATGAAGCACAATTCTTTTGTTCTGAGCAAGCTCATTGTTCTGGCTGTATAGGAAACACAGTAGAGTAGAAGAGTGCTCTTTTCTCAAAAGCAGAGTGTGTTTCTTGTAAGGCGAGCTAGCGTTTGTTTCCCAGTCCTAAATGGAGTTGAATCACATGCAGTTTTTGGTCCTAAGAGCAAGAGTTGATTTCTGGAAAGAAGAGTCACTATTGCGCACCCATTGCCATACACAGTGCAAATAGCACTGGCGTCTGTTCCCAGCAAGTACAGTGTATTGGACTGAAGAGGAGCTAATGTTCTTGTCAGTTTCCTAAGCAGAGTTGAACTAGATATGTCCCGTGTGTGTAGGAAGCACAGTTCTTTTGTTCTGAGCAAGCTCACTGTTCGGATCCCATAGGAAACACAGTAGAGTAGAAGAGTGCTCTTTTCTCAAAAGCAGAGTGTGTTTCTTGTAAGGCGAGCTAGTGTTTGTTTCCCAGTCAGAAATGGAGTTGAATCCCATGCAGTTTCTTGTCCTACAAGCAAGAGTTGTCTTCTGGTAAGAAGAGTCACTATTGCCCTCCAATTGTCATACAAATTACAAATAGCACTGGCGTCTGTTCCCAGCATGTACAGTGTAATGGACTTAGGAGGATCTACTGTTATTGTCAGTTTCCTAAGCAGAATTGATTTAGATATGGCCGTGTGTGTAGGAAGCACAGTTCTTTTGTTCTGAGCAAGCTCACTGTTCTGGCCCTATAGGAAACACAGTAGAGTAGAAGAGTGATCTTTACTCAAAAGCAGAGTGTATTTCTTGTAAGGCGAGCTAGTGTTGGTTTCCCAGTCCTAAATGGAGTTGAATCACATGCAGTTTTTGGTCCTACGAGCAAGAGTTGTTTTCTGGTAAGAAGAGTCACTATTGCGCTCCCATTGACATACATAGAGCAAATAGCCCTGGCGTCTGTTCCCAGCATGTACAGTGTATTGGACTGAAGAGGAGCTACTGTTCTTGTCAGTTTCCTAAGCACAGTTGAACTAGATATGGCCCGTGTGTGTAGGAAGCACAGTTCTTTTGTTCTGAGCAAGCTCACTGTTCAGACCCCAAAAGAAACACAGAAGAGCAGAAGAGTGCTCTTTTCTCAAAAGCAGAGTGTGTTTCTTGCAAGGCGAGCTAGCGTTTGTTTCACAGTCCTAAATGGAGTTGAATCACATGCACTTTCTGGTCCTACGAGCTAAAGATGTCTTCTGGTGAGAAGAGTCACTATTGCGCTCCAATTGTCATACACATTACAAATAGCACTGGCGTCTGTTCCCAGCATGTACAGTGTATTGGACTGAGGAGGATCTACTGTTATTGTCAGTTTCCTAAGTAGAATTGAACTAGATATGGCCGTGTGTGTAGGAAGCACAGTTCTTTTGTTCTGAGCAAGCTCACTCTTCTGGCCCTATAGGAAACACAGTAGAGTAGAAGAGTGATCTTTTCTCAAAAGCAGAGTGTGTTTCTTGTAAGGCGAGCTAGTGTTTGTTTCCCAGTCCTAAATGGAGTTGAATCACATGCAGGTTTTGGTCCTACGAACAAGAGTTGTTTTCTGGTAAGGAAAGTCACTATTGTGCTCCCATTGCCATACACAGTGCAAATAACACTCGCATCTGTTCCCATTAAGTACAGTGTATTGGACTGAAGAGGAGCTACTGTTCTTTCAGTTTCCTAAGTAGAGTTGAACTAGATATGGCCCGTGTGTGTAGGAAGCACAGTTCCTTTTTTCTGAGCAAGCTCACTGTTCTGGCCCTATCGGAAACACATTAGAGTAGAAGAGTGCTCTTTTCTCAAAAGCAGAGTGTGTTTCTTGTAAGGCGAGCTAGCGTTTGTTTCCCAGTCCTAAATGGAGTTGAATCACATGCAGTTTCTGGTCCTGCGAGCAAGAGTTGTTTTCTGGTAAGAAGAGACAATATTGCGCTCCCATTGTCATACACAAGGCAAATAGCACTGGCGTCTATTCCCAGCATGTACAGTGTATTAGACTGTAGAGGATCTACTGTTCTTGTCATTTTCCTAAGCAGAATTGAACCAGATATGGCCGTGTGTCTAGGAAGCACAGTTCTTTTGTTCTGAGCAAGCTCACTGTTTTGGCTCTATAGGAAACACAGTAGAGTAGAAGAGTGCTCTTTTCTCAAAAGCAGAGTGTGTTTCTTGTAAGGAGAGCTAGCGTTTGTTTCCCAGTCCTAAAAGGAGTTGAACCACATGAAGTTTTTGGTCCCATGAGCAAGAGTTGTTTTCTGTAAGGAAAGTCACTATTGCGCTCCCATTCCCAAACACAGAGCAAATAGCACTTGCCTCTGTTCCCAGCAAGTACAGTGTATTGGACTGAAGAGGTGATACTGTTCTTGTCAGTTTCCTAAGCAGAGTTGAACTAGATATGGCCCGTGTGTAGGAAGCACAGTTCTTTTGTTCTGAGCAAGCTCACTGTTCAGATCCCATAGGAAACGCAGTAGAGTAGAAGAGTGCTCTTTTCTCAAAAGCAGAGTGTGTTTCTTGTAAGGCGAGCTAGTGTTTGTTTCCGAGTCAGAAATGGAGTTGAATCCCATGCAGTTTCTGGTCCCACGAGCAAGAGATGTTTTCTGGTAAGAAGATTCACTATTACGCTCCCATTGTCATATACAGTGCAAATAGCACTCACGTCTGTTCCCAGGAAGTACAGTGTATTGGACTGAAGAGGATCTACTATTCTTGTCAGTTTACTAAGCAGAATTGAACTAGATATGGCCGTGTGTGTAGGAAGCACAGTTCTTTTGTTCTGAGCAAGCTCACTGTTTTGGCCCTTTAAGAAACACAGTAGAGTAGAAGAGTGCTCTTTTCTCAAAACCAGAGTGTGTTTCTTGTAAGGGAGCTAGCGTTTGTTTCGCAGTCTTAAATGGAGTTGAATCACATGCAGTTTCTTGTCCTACGAGCAAGAGTTGTTTTCTGGTAAGAAGAGTCACTATTGCGCTCTCGTTGTCATACACAGGGCAAAGAGCACTGGCGTCTTTTCCCAGCATGTACAGTGTATTGGACTGAAGAGGATCTACTGTTCTTGTCAGTTTCCTAATCAGAGTTGTACTAAATATAGTCGGTGTGTGTAGGAAGCAAAGATCTTTTGTTCTGAGAAAGCTCACTCTTCGGACCTATAGGAAACACAGTAGAGTAGAAGTGTGCCCTTTTCTCAAAAGCAGAGTGTATTCCTTGTAAGGCGAGCTACCGTTTGTTTCCCAGTCCTAAATGGAGTTGAATCCCATGCAGTTTTTGGTCCTACGAGCAAGAGTTGTTTTCTGAAAGAAGAGTCACTATTGCGCTCCCATTGCTATACACAGGGCAAATAGCACTGGCGTCTGTTCCCAGTATGTGCAGTGTACTGGACTGAAGAGGATCTACTGTTCTTGTCAGTTTCCTAAGCAAAGTTGAACTAAATATAGTCGGTGTGTGTAGGAAGCACAGTTCTTTTGTTCTGAGCAAGCTCACTCTTCTGGCCCTATAGGAATCACATTAGAGTAGAAGAGTGCTCTTTTCTCAAAAGCAGAGTGTGTTTCTTGTAAGGGAAGCTAGCGTTTGTTTCCCAGTCCTAAATGGAGTAAAATCACATGCAGTTTCTGGTCCTATGAGCAAGAGTTGTTCTCTGGAGAGAAGAGTCACTATTGCGCTGCCATTGTCATACACAGTGCAAATAGCTCTCGCGTCTATTCCCTGCATGTACAGTGTATTGGACTGAAGAGGATCTACTGTTCTTGTCAGTTTCCTAAGCAGAATTGAACTAGATAAGGCCGTGTGTGTAGGAAGCACAGTTCTTTTGTTCTGAGCAAGCTCACTTTTCTGGCCCTATAGGAAACACAGTAGAGTAGAAGAGTGCTCTTTTCTCAAAAGCAGAGTGAGTTTCTTGTAAGGCGAGCTAGCGTTTGTTTCCCAGTCCTAAATGGAGTTGAATCACATGCAGTTTTTGTCCAATGAGAAAGAGTTGTTTTCTGGAAAGAAGAGTCACTATTGCGCTCCCATTGCCATACACAGGGCAAATAGCACTGGCGTCTGTCCCAGCAAGTACAGTGTATTGGACTGAAGAGGAGCTACTATTCTTGTCAGTTTCCCAAGAAGAGTTGAACTAGATATGCCCCGTGTGTGTAGGAAGCACAGTTCTTTTGTTCTGAGCAAGCTCACTGTTTTGGCTCTATAGAAAACACAGTAGAGCAGAAGAGTGCTCTTTTCTCAAAAGCAGAGTGTGTTTCTTCTAAGGCGAGCTAGCGTTTGTTTTCCAGTCCTAAATGGAGTTGAATCACATGCAGTTTATGGTCCCATGAGCAAGAGAAGTTTTCTGGTAAGGAAAGTCACTATTGCGCTCCCATTCCCCTACACTGTGCAAATAGCACTCGCGTCTGTTCCCAGCAAGTACAGTGTATTGTACTGAAGAGGATCTACTGTCCTTGTCAGTTTCCTAAGCAGACTTGATCTAGATTTGGCCCGTATGTGTAGGAAGCACAAAAAAGTTCTTTTGTTCTGAGCAAACTCACTGTTCTGGCCCTATAGGAAACACATTAGAGTAGAAGAGTGCCCTTTCCTAAAAGCAGAGTGTGTTTCTTGTAAGGCGAGCTAGCGTTTGTTTCCCAGTCCTAAATGGAGTTGAGTCACATGCAGTTTATGGTTTTACGAGCAAGAGTTGTTTTCTGGTAAGAAGAGTCACTACTGCGCTCCCATTGTCATACATAGGGCAAATAGCATTCGCGTCTGTTCCCAGCAACTTCAGTGTATTTGACTGAAGAGGATCTACTATTCGTGTCAGTTTCCTAAGCAGAGTTGAACTAAATGTAGTCGGTGTGTGTTGGACGCACAGTTCTTTTGTTCTGAGCAAGCTCACTCTTCTGGCCCTATAGGAAACACAATAGAGTAAAAGAGTGCCCTTTCCTAAAAGCAGAGTGTGTTTCTTGTAAGGCGAGCTAGCGTTTGTTTCCCAGTCCTAAATGGAGTTGAATCCCATGCAATTTTTGGTCCTACGAACAAGAGTTGTTTTCTCGTAAGGAAAGTCACTATTGTGCTCTCATTGCCATACACACTGCAAATAGCACTCGCATCTGTTCCCATTAAGTACAGTGTATTGGACTGAAGAGGAGATACTGTTCTTTCAGTTTCCTAAGTAGAGTTGAACTAGATATGGCCCGTGTGTGTAAGAAGCACAGTTCTTTTTTTCTGTGCCAGCTCACTGTTCTGGCCCTATAGGAAACACATTAGAGTAGAAGAGTGCTCTTTTCTCAAAAGCAGAGTGTGTTTCTTGTAAGGCGAGCTAGCGTTTGTTTCCCAGTCCTAAATGGAGTTGAATCACATGAAGTTTCTGGTCCTACGAGCAAGTGTTGTTTTTTGGTAAGAAGAGTCACTATTGCGCTCCCATTGTCATACACAAGACAAATAGCACTGGCGTCTATTCCCAGCATGTACAGTGTATTAGACTGTAGAGGATCTACTGTTCTTGTCAGTTTCCTAAGCAGAATTGAAACAGATATGGTCGTGTGTCTAGGAAGCACCGTTCTTTTGTTCTGAGCAAGCTCACTGTTTTGGCTCTGTAGGAAACACAGTAGAGTAAAAGAGTGCTCTTTTCTCAAAAGCAGAGTGTGTTTCTTGTAAGGCGAGCTAGCGTTTGTTTCCCTGTCCTAAATGGAGTTGAATCACATGCAGTTTCTGGTCCTACGAGCAAGAGTTGTTTTCTGGTAAGAAGAGTCACTATTGTGCTCCCATTGTCATATACAAGGCAAATAGCACTGGCGTCTGTTCCCAGCAAGTACAGTGTATTGGACTGAAGAGGAGCTACTGTTCTTGTCAGTTTCCTAAGCAGAGTTGAACTAGATATGGCACGTGTGTGTAGGAAGCACAGTTCTTTTGTTCTGAGCAAGCTCACTGTTAGGATACCATAGGAAACACAGTAGTGTAGAAGAGTGCTCTTTTCTCAAAAGCAGAGTGTGTTTCTTGTAAGGCGAGCTAGTGTTTGTTTCCCAGTCAGAAATGGAGTTGAATCCCATGCAGTTTCTGGTCCTACGAAAAGAGATGTTTTCTGGTAAGAAGAGTCACTATTGCGCTCCCATTGCCATACACATTACAAATAGCACTCGCGTCTGTTCCCAGGAAGTACAGTGTATTGGACTGAAGAGGAACTACTGTTCTTGTCAGTTTCCTAAGCAGAGTTTAACTAGATATGGCCCGTGTGTGTAGGAAGCACAGTTCTTTTGTTCTGAGCAAGCTCACTGTTCAGAACCCATTGGAAACACTTTAGAGTAGAAGAGGGCTCTTTTCTCAAAAGCAGAGTGTGTTTCTTTTAAGGCGAGCTAGCGTTTGTTTCCCAGTCCAAAATGGAGTTGAATCACATGCAGTTTCTGATCCTATGAGCAAGAGTTGTTTTCTGGTAAGAAGAGTCACTATTGCTCTCCCATTGTCATACACAGGGCAAATAGCACTCGCGTCTGTTCCCAGCAAGTACAGTGTATTGGACTGAAGAGGATCTACTATTCTTGTCAGTTTCCTAAGCAGAATTTAACTAGATATGGCCGTGTGTGTAGGAAGCACAGTTCCTTTTTTTCTGTGCAAGCTCACTGTTTTGGCCCTATAGGAAACACAGTAGAGTAGAAGAGTGCTATATTCTCAAAAGCAGAGTGTGTTTCTTGTAATGGAGCTAGCGTTTGTTTCGCAGTCCTAAATGGATTTGAATCACATGCAGTTTCTGGTCCTACGAACAAGAGTTGTTTTTTGGTAAGAAGAGTCACTATTGCGCTCCCAATGTCATACACAGGGCAAATAGCACTGGCGTCTGTTCCCAGCATACAGTGTATTGGACTGAAGAGGATCTACTGTCCTTGTCAGTATCCTATGCAGAATTGATCTAGATATTGCCCGTGTGTGTAGGAAGCACAGTTCTTTTGTTCTGAGCAAGCTCACTGTTCTGGCCCTATAGGAAACACAGTAGAGAAGAAGAGTGCTCTTTTCTCAAAAGCAGAGTGTGTTTCTTGTAAGGCGAGCTAGCGTTTGTTTCCCAGTCCTAAATGGAGTTGAATCACATGCAGTTTTTGGTCCTATGATCGAGAGCTGTTTTCTGGAAAGAAGTGTCACTATTACGCTCCCATTGCCATACACAGTGCAAATAGCACTCGCATCTGTTCCCAGCAAGTACAGTGTATTGGACTGAAGAGGAGCTACTGTTCTTGTCAGTTTCCTAAGCAGAGTTGAAATACATATGGCTCGTGTGTGTAGGAAGCACAGTTCTTTTATTCTGATCAAGCTCACTGATCGGACCCCATAGGAAACACTTTAGAGTAGAAGAGGGCTAATTTCTCAAAAGCAGAGTGTGTTTCTTGTAAGGCGAGTTAGCGTTTGTTTCCCAGTCCTAAATGGAGTTGAATCACATGCAGTTTCTGGTTTTACGAGCAAGAGTTGTTTTCTGGTAAGAAGAGTCACTATTGCGCTCCCATTGTCATACACAGGGCAAATAGCACTCACGTCTGTTCCCAGCAAGTACAGTGTATTGGACTGAAGGGGATCTACTATTCTTGTCAGTTTCCTAAGCATATTGAACTAAATATAGTCGGTGTGTGTTGGAAGCACAGTTCTTTTGTTCTGAGCAAGCTCACTCTTCTGGCCGTATAGGAAACACATTAGAGTAGAAGAGTGCCCTTTCCTAAAAGCAGAGTGTGTTTCTTGTAAGATGAGCTATCGTTTGTTTCCCAGTCCTAAATGGAGTAAAATCACATGCAGTTTCTGTTCCTACGAGCAAGAGTTGTTTTCTGGTAAGAAGAGTCACTATTGCGCTCCCATTGTAATAAACAGGGCAAATAGCACTGGCGTCGATTCCCAGCATGTACAGTGTATTGGACTGAAGAGGATCTACTGTTCTTGTCAGTTTGCTAAGCAGAATTGAACTAGATATGGCCGTGTGTGTAGGAAGCAGTTCATTTGTTCTGAGCAAGCTCACTGTTTTGGCCCTATAGGAAACACAGTAGAGTAGAAGAGTGCCCTTTTCTCAAAAGCAGAGTGTGTTTCTTGTAAGGCGAGCTAGCGTTTATTTTTCAGTCCCAAATGGAGTTGAATCACATGCAGTTTCTGGTCCTACGAGCAAGAGTTGTTTTCTGGTAATAAGAGTCACTATTGCGCTCCCATTGACATACACAGGTAAAGTAGCACTGGCATCTGTTCCCAGCATGTACAGTGTATTGGACTGAAGAGGATCTACTGTCCTTGTCAGTTTCCTATGCAGAATTGATCTAGATATGGCCCGTGTGTGTATGAAGCACAATTCTTTTGTTCTGAGCAAGCTCATTGTTCTGGCTGTATAGGAAACACAGTAGAGTAGAAGAGTGCTCTTTTCTCAAAAGCAGAGTGTGTTTCTTGTAAGGCGAGCTAGCGTTTGTTTCCCAGTTCTAAATGGAGTTGAATCACATGCAGTTTTTGGTCCTAAGAGCAAGAGTTGATTTCTGGAAAGAAGAGTCACTATTGCGCACCCATTGCCATACACAGTGCAAATAGCACTGGCGTCTGTTCCCAGCAAGTACAGTGTATTGGACTGAAGAGGAGCTAATGTTCTTGTCAGTTTCCTAAGCAGAGTTGAACTAGATATGTCCCGTGTGTGTAGGAAGCACAGTTCTTTTGTTCTGAGCAAGCTCACTGTTCGGATCCCATAGGAAACACAGTAGAGTAGAAGAGTGCTCTTTTCTCAAAAGCAGAGTGTGTTTCTTGTAAGGCGAGCTAGTGTTTGTTTCCCAGTCAGAAATGGAGTTGAATCCCATGCAGTTTCTTGTCCTACAAGCAAGAGTTGTCTTCTGGTAAGAAGAGTCACTATTGCCTGCAATTGTCATACAAATTACAAATAGCACTGGCGTCTGTTCCCAGCATGTACAGTGTAATGGACTTAGGAGGATCTACTGTTATTGTCAGTTTCCTAAGCAGAATTGATTTAGATATGGCCGTGTGTGTAGGAAGCACAGTTCTTTTGTTCTGAGCAAGCTCACTGTTCTGGCCCTATAGGAAACACAGTAGAGTAGAAGAGTGATCTTTACTCAAAAGCAGAGTGTATTTCTTGTAAGGCGAGCTAGTGTTTGTTTCCCAGTCCTAAATGGAGTTGAATCACATGCAGTTTTTGGTCCTACGAGCAAGAGTTGTTTTCTGGTAAGAAGAGTCACTATTGCGCTCCCATTGACATACATAGAGCAAATAGCCCTGGCGTCTGTTCCCAGCATGTACAGTGTATTGGACTGAAGAGGAGCTACTGTTCTTGTCAGTTTCCTAAGCACAGTTGAACTAGATATGGCCCGTGTGTGTAGGAAGCACAGTTCTTTTGTTCTGAGCAAGCTCACTCTTCTGGCCCTATAGGAAACACAGTAGAGTAGAAGAGTGATCTTTTCTCAAAAGCAGAGTGTGTTTCTTGTAAGGCGAGCTAGTGTTTGTTTCCCAGTCAGAAATGGAGTTGAATCACATGCAGGTTTTGGTCCTACGAACAAGAGTTGTTTTCTGGTAAGGAAAGTCACTATTGTGCTCCCATTGCCATACACAGTGCAAATAACACTCGCATCTGTTCCCATTAAGTACAGTGTATTGGACTGAAGAGGAGCTACTGTTCTTTCAGTTTCCTAAGTAGAGTTGAACTAGATATGGCCCGTGTGTGTAGGAAGCACAGTTCCTTTTTTCTGAGCAAGCTCACTGTTCTGGCCCTATCGGAAACACATTAGAGTAGAAGAGTGCTCTTTTCTCAAAAGCAGAGTGTGTTTCTTGTAAGGCGAGCTAGCGTTTGTTTCCCAGTCCTAAATGGAGTTGAATCACATGCAGTTTCTGGTCCTGCGAGCAAGAGTTGTTTTCTGGTAAGAAGAGACAATATTGCGCTCCCATTGTCATACACAAGGCAAATAGCACTGGCGTCTATTCCCAGCATGTACAGTGTATTAGACTGTAGAGGATCTACTGTTCTTGTCATTTTCCTAAGCAGAATTGAACCAGATATGGCCGTGTGTCTAGGAAGCACAGTTCTTTTGTTCTGAGCAAGCTCACTGTTTTGGCTCTATAGGAAACACAGTAGAGTAGAAGAGTGCTCTTTTCTCAAAAGCAGAGTGTGTTTCTTGTAAGGAGAGCTAGCGTTTGTTTCCCAGTCCTAAAAGGAGTTGAACCACATGAAGTTTTTGGTCCCATGAGCAAGAGTTGTTTTCTGTAAGGAAAGTCACTATTGCGCTCCCATTCCCAAACACAGAGCAAATAGCACTTGCCTCTGTTCCCAGCAAGTACAGTGTATTGGACTGAAGAGGTGATACTGTTCTTGTCAGTTTCCTAAGCAGAGTTGAACTAGATATGGCCCGTGTGTAGGAAGCACAGTTCTTTTGTTCTGAGCAAGCTCACCGTTCAGATCCCATAGGAAACGCAGTAGAGTAGAAGAGTGCTCTTTTCTCAAAAGCAGAGTGTGTTTCTTGTAAGGCGAGCTAGTGTTTGTTTCCGAGTCAGAAATGGAGTTGAATCCCATGCAGTTTCTGGTCCCACGAGCAAGAGATGTTTTCTGGTAAGAAGATTCACTATTACGCTCCCATTGTCATATACAGTGCAAATAGCACTCACGTCTGTTCCCAGGAAGTACAGTGTATTGGACTGAAGAGGATCTACTATTCTTGTCAGTTTACTAAGCAGAATTGAACTAGATATGGCCGTGTGTGTAGGAAGCACAGTTCTTTTGTTCTGAGCAAGCTCACTGTTTTGGCCCTTTAAGAAACACAGTAGAGTAGAAGAGTGCTCTTTTCTCAAAACCAGAGTGTGTTTCTTGTAAGGGAGCTAGCGTTTGTTTCGCAGTCTTAAATGGAGTTGAATCACATGCAGTTTCTTGTCCTACGAGCAAGAGTTGTTTTCTGGTAAGAAGAGTCACTATTGCGCTCTCGTTGTCATACACAGGGCAAAGAGCACTGGCGTCTTTTCCCAGCATGTACAGTGTATTGTACTGAAGAGGATCTACTGTTCTTGTCAGTTTCCTAATCAGAGTTGTACTAAATATAGTTGGTGTGTGTAGGAAGCAAAGATCTTTTGTTCTGAGAAAGCTCACTCTTTGGACCTATAGGAAACACAGTAGAGTAGAAGTGTGCCCTTTTCTCAAAAGCAGAGTGTATTTCTTGTAAGGCGAGCTAGCGTTTGTTTCCCAGTCCTAAATGGAGTTGAATCCCATGCAGTTTTTGGTCCTACGAGCAAGAGTTGTTTTCTGAAAGAAGAGTCACTATTGCGCTCCCATTGCTATACACAGGGCAAATAGCACTGGCGTCTGTTCCCAGCATGTGCAGTGTTCTGGACTGAAGAGGATCTACTGTTCTTGTCAGTTTCCTAAGCAAAGTTGAACTAAATATAGTCGGTGTGTGTAGGAAGCACAGTTCTTTTGTTCTGAGCAAGCTCACTCTTCTGGCCCTATAGGAATCACATTAGAGTAGAAGAGTGCTCTTTTCTCAAAAGCAGAGTGTGTTTCTTGTAAGGGAAGCTAGCGTTTGTTTCCCAGTCCTAAATGGAGTAAAATCACATGCAGTTTCTGGTCCTATGAGCAAGAGTTGTTCTCTGGAGAGAAGAGTCACTATTGCGCTGCCATTGTCATACACAGTGCAAATAGCTCTCGCGTCTATTCCCTGCATGTACAGTGTATTGGACTGAAGAGGATCTACTGTGTTTGTCAGTTTCCTAAGCAGAATTGAACTAGATAAGGCCGTGTGTGTAGGAAGCACAGTTCTTTTGTTCTGAGCAAGCTCACTTTTCTGGCCCTATAGGAAACACAGTAGAGTAGAAGAGTGCTCTTTTCTCAAAAGCAGAGTGAGTTTCTTGTAAGGCGAGCTAGCGTTTGTTTCCCAGTCCTAAATGGAGTTGAATCACATGCAGTTTTTGTCCAATGAGAAAGAGTTGTTTTCTGGAAAGAAGAGTCACTATTGCGCTCCCATTGCCATACACAGGGCAAATAGCACTGGCGTCTGTCCCAGCAAGTACAGTGTATTGGACTGAAGAGGAGCTAATATTCTTGTCAGTTTCCCAAGAAGAGTTGAACTAGATATGCCCCGTGTGTGTAGGAAGCACAGTTCTTTTGTTCTGAGCAAGCTCACTGTTTTGGCTCTATAGAAAACACAGTAGAGCAGAAGAGTGCTCTTTTCTCAAAAGCAGAGTGTGTTTCTTCTAAGGCGAGCTAGCGTTTGTTTTCCAGTCCTAAATGGAGTTGAATCACATGCAGTTTATGGTCCCATGAGCAAGAGAAGTTTTCTGGTAAGGAAAGTCACTATTGCGCTCCCATTCCCCTACACTGTGCAAATAGCACTCGCGTCTGTTCCCAGCAAGTACAGTGTATTGTACTGAAGAGGATCTACTGTCCTTGTCAGTTTCCTAAGCAGACTTGATCTAGATTTGGCCCGTATGTGTAGGAAGCACAAAAAAGTTCTTTTGTTCTGAGCAAGCTCACTGTTCTGGCCCTATAGGAAACACATTAGAGTAGAAGAGTGCCCTTTCCTAAAAGCAGAGTGTGTTTCTTGTAAGGCGAGCTAGCGTTTGTTTCCCAGTCCTAAATGGAGTTGAGTCACATGCAGTTTATGGTTTTACGAGCAAGAGTTGTTTTCTGGTAAGAAGAGTCACTACTGCGCTCCCATTGTCATACATAGGGCAAATAGCACTCGCGTCTGTTCCCAGCAACTTCAGTGTATTGGACTGAAGAGGATCTACTATTCGTGTCAGTTTCCTAAGCAGAGTTGAACTAAATGTAGTCGGTGTGTGTTGGACGCACAGTTCTTTTGTTCTGAGCAAGCTCACTCTTCTGGCCCTATAGGAAACACAATAGAGTAGAAGAGTGCCCTTTCCTAAAAGCAGAGTGTGTTTCTTGTAAGGCGAGCTAGCGTTTGTTTCCCAGTCCTAAATGGAGTTGAATCCCATGCAATTTTTGGTCCTACGAACAAGAGTTGTTTTCTCGTAAGGAAAGTCACTATTGTGCTCCCATTGCCATACACACTGCAAATAGCACTCGCATCTGTTCCCATTAAGTACAGTGTATTGGACTGAAGAGGAGATACTGTTCTTTCAGTTTCCTAAGTAGAGTTGAACTAGATATGGCCCGTGTGTGTAAGAAGCACAGTTCTTTTTTTCTGTGCAAGCTCACTGTTCTGGCCCTATAGGAAACACATTAGAGTAGAAGAGTGCTCTTTTCTCAAAAGCAGAGTGTGTTTCTTGTAAGGCGAGCTAGCGTTTGTTTCCCAGTCCTAAATGGAGTTGAATCACATGAAGTTTCTGGTCCTACGAGCAAGTGTTGTTTTTTGGTAAGAAGAGTCACTATTGCGCTCCCATTGTCATACACAAGACAAAAAGCACTGGCGTCTATTCCCAGCATGTACAATGTATTAGACTGTAGAGGATCTACTGTTCTTGTCAGTTTCCTAAGCAGAATTGAAACAGATATGGTCGTGTGTCTAGGAAGCACCGTTCTTTTGTTCTGAGCAAGCTCACTGTTTTGGCTCTGTAGGAAACACAGTAGAGTAAAAGAGTGCTCTTTTCTCAAAAGCAGAGTGTGTTTCTTGTAAGGCGAGCTAGCGTTTGTTTCCCTGTCCTAAATGGAGTTGAATCACATGCAGTTTCTGGTCCTACGAGCAAGAGTTGTTTTCTGGTAAGAAGAGTCACTATTGCGCTCCCATTGTCATATACAAGGCAAATAGCACTGGCGTCTGTTCCTAGCAAGTACAGTGTATTGGACTGAAGAGGAGCTACTGTTCTTGTCAGTTTCCTAAGCAGAGTTGAACTAGATATGGCACGTGTGTGTAGGAAGCACAGTTCTTTTGTTCTGAGCAAGCTCACTGTTAGGATACCATAGGAAACACAGTAGTGTAGAAGAGTGCTCTTTTCTCAAAAGCAGAGTGTGTTTCTTGTAAGGCGAGCTAGTGTTTGTTTTCCAGTCAGAAATGGAGTTGAATCCCATGCAGTTTCTGGTCCTACGAAAAGAGATGTTTTCTGGTAAGAAGAGTCACTATTACGCTCCCATTGCCATACACATTACAAATAGCACTCGCGTCTGTTCCCAGGAAGTACAGTGTATTGGACTGAAGAGGAACTACTGTTCTTGTCAGTTTCCTAAGCAGAGTTTAACTAGATATGGCCCGTGTGTGTAGGAAGCACAGTTCTTTTGTTCTGAGCAAGCTCACTGTTCAGAACCCATTGGAAACACTTTAGAGTAGAAGAGGGCTCTTTTCTCAAAAGCAGAGTGTGTTTCTTTTAAGGCGAGCTAGCGTTTGTTTCCCAGTCCAAAATGGAGTTGAATCACATGCAGTTTCTGATCCTATGAGCAAGAGTTGTTTTCTGGTAAGAAGAGTCACTATTGCTCTCCCATTGTCATACACAGGGCAAATAGCACTCGCGTCTGTTCCCAGCAAGTACAGTGTATTGGACTGAAGAGGATCTACTATTCTTGTCAGTTTCCTAAGCAGAATTGAACTAGATATGGCCGTGTGTGTAGGAAGCACAGTTCCTTTTTTTCTGTGCAAGCTCACTGTTTTGGCCCTATAGGAAACACAGTAGAGTAGAAGAGTGCTATATTCTCAAAAGCAGAGTGTGTTTCTTGTAATGGAGCTAGCGTTTGTTTCGCAGTCCTAAATGGATTTGAATCACATGCAGTTTCTGGTCCTACGAACAAGAGTTGTTTTTTGGTAAGAAGAGTCACTATTGCGCTCCCAATGTCATACACAGGGCAAATAGCACTGGCGTCTGTTCCCAGCATACAGTGTATTGGACTGAAGAGGATCTACTGTCCTTGTCAGTATCCTATGCAGAATTGATCTAGATATTGCCCGTGTGTGTAGGAAGCACAGTTCTTTTGTTCTGAGCAAGCTCACTGTTCTGGCCCTATAGGAAACACAGTAGAGAAGAAGAGTGCTCTTTTCTCAAAAGCAGAGTGTGTTTCTTGTAAGGCGAGCTAGCGTTTGTTTCCCAGTCCTAAATGGAGTTGAATCACATGCAGTTTTTGGTCCTATGATCGAGAGCTGTTTTCTGGAAAGAAGTGTCACTATTACGCTCCCATTGCCATACACAGTGCAAATAGCACTCGCATCTGTTCCCAGCAAGTACAGTGTATTGGACTGAAGAGGAGCTACTGTTCTTGTCAGTTTCCTAAGCAGAGTTGAAATACATATGGCTCGTGTGTGTAGGAAGCACAGTTCTTTTATTCTGATCAAGCTCACTGATCGGACCCCATAGGAAACACTTTAGAGTAGAAGAGGGCTAATTTCTCAAAAGCAGAGTGTGTTTCTTGTAAGGCGAGTTAGCGTTTGTTTCCCAGTCCTAAATGGAGTTGAATCACATGCAGTTTCTGGTTTTACGAGCAAGAGTTGTTTTCTGGTAAGAAGAGTCACTATTGCGCTCCCATTGTCATACACAGGGCAAATAGCACTCACGTCTGTTCCCAGCAAGTACAGTGTATTGGACTGAAGGGGATCTACTATTCTTGTCAGTTTCCTAAGCATATTGAACTAAATATAGTCGGTGTGTGTTGGAAGCACAGTTCTTTTGTTCTGAGCAAGCTCACTCTTCTGGCCGTATAGGAAACACATTAGAGTAGAAGAGTGCCCTTTCCTAAAAGCAGAGTGTGTTTCTTGTAAGATGAGCTATCGTTTGTTTCCCAGTCCTAAATGGAGTAAAATCACATGCAGTTTCTGTTCCTACGAGCAAGAGTTGTTTTCTGGTAAGAAGAGTCACTATTGCGCTCCCATTGTAATAAACAGGGCAAATAGCACTGGCGTCGATTCCCAGCATGTACAGTGTATTGGACTGAAGAGGATCTACTGTTCTTGTCAGTTTGCTAAGCAGAATTGAACTAGATATGGCCGTGTGTGTAGGAAGCAGTTCATTTGTTCTGAGCAAGCTCACTGTTTTGGCCCTATAGGAAACACAGTAGAGTAGAAGAGTGCCCTTTTCTCAAAAGCAGAGTGTGTTTCTTGTAAGGCGAGCTAGCGTTTATTTTTCAGTCCCAAATGGAGTTGAATCACATGCAGTTTCTGGTCCTACGAGCAAGAGTTGTTTTCTGGTAATAAGAGTCACTATTGCGCTCCCATTGACATACACAGGTAAAGTAGCACTGGCATCTGTTCCCAGCATGTACAGTGTATTGGACTGAAGAGGATCTACTGTCCTTGTCAGTTTCCTATGCAGAATTGATCTAGATATGGCCCGTGTGTGTATGAAGCACAATTCTTTTGTTCTGAGCAAGCTCATTGTTCTGGCTGTATAGGAAACACAGTAGAGTAGAAGAGTGCTCTTTTCTCAAAAGCAGAGTGTGTTTCTTGTAAGGCGAGCTAGCGTTTGTTTCCCAGTTCTAAATGGAGTTGAATCACATGCAGTTTTTGGTCCTAAGAGCAAGAGTTGATTTCTGGAAAGAAGAGTCACTATTGCGCACCCATTGCCATACACAGTGCAAATAGCACTGGCGTCTGTTCCCAGCAAGTACAGTGTATTGGACTGAAGAGGAGCTAATGTTCTTGTCAGTTTCCTAAGCAGAGTTGAACTAGATATGTCCCGTGTGTGTAGGAAGCACAGTTCTTTTGTTCTGAGCAAGCTCACTGTTCGGATCCCATAGGAAACACAGTAGAGTAGAAGAGTGCTCTTTTCTCAAAAGCAGAGTGTGTTTCTTGTAAGGCGAGCTAGTGTTTGTTTCCCAGTCAGAAATGGAGTTGAATCCCATGCAGTTTCTTGTCCTACAAGCAAGAGTTGTCTTCTGGTAAGAAGAGTCACTATTGCCCTCCAATTGTCATACAAATTACAAATAGCACTGGCGTCTGTTCCCAGCATGTACAGTGTAATGGACTTAGGAGGATCTACTGTTATTGTCAGTTTCCTAAGCAGAATTGATTTAGATATGGCCGTGTGTGTAGGAAGCACAGTTCTTTTGTTCTGAGCAAGCTCACTGTTCTGGCCCTATAGGAAACACAGTAGAGTAGAAGAGTGATCTTTACTCAAAAGCAGAGTGTATTTCTTGTAAGGCGAGCTAGTGTTTGTTTCCCAGTCCTAAATGGAGTTGAATCACATGCAGTTTTTGGTCCTACGAGCAAGAGTTGTTTTCTGGTAAGAAGAGTCACTATTGCGCTCCCATTGACATACATAGAGCAAATAGCCCTGGCGTCTGTTCCCAGCATGTACAGTGTATTGGACTGAAGAGGAGCTACTGTTCTTGTCAGTTTCCTAAGCACAGTTGAACTAGATATGGCCCGTGTGTGTAGGAAGCACAGTTCTTTTGTTCTGAGCAAGCTCACTGTTCAGACCCCAAAAGAAACACAGAAGAGCAGAAGAGTGCTCTTTTCTCAAAAGCAGAGTGTGTTTCTTGCAAGGCGAGCTAGCGTTTGTTTCACAGTCCTAAATGGAGTTGAATCACATGCACTTTCTGGTCCTACGAGCTAAAGATGTCTTCTGGTGAGAAGAGTCACTATTGCGCTCCAATTGTCATACACATTACAAATAGCACTGGCGTCTGTTCCCAGCATGTACAGTGTATTGGACTGAGGAGGATCTACTGTTATTGTCAGTTTCCTAAGTAGAATTGAACTAGATATGGCCGTGTGTGTAGGAAGCACAGTTCTTTTGTTCTGAGCAAGCTCACTCTTCTGGCCCTATAGGAAACACAGTAGAGTAGAAGAGTGATCTTTTCTCAAAAGCAGAGTGTGTTTCTTGTAAGGCGAGCTAGTGTTTGTTTCCCAGTCCTAAATGGAGTTGAATCACATGCAGGTTTTGGTCCTACGAACAAGAGTTGTTTTCTGGTAAGGAAAGTCACTATTGTGCTCCCATTGCCATACACAGTGCAAATAACACTCGCATCTGTTCCCATTAAGTACAGTGTATTGGACTGAAGAGGAGCTACTGTTCTTTCAGTTTCCTAAGTAGAGTTGAACTAGATATGGCCCGTGTGTGTAGGAAGCACAGTTCCTTTTTTCTGAGCAAGCTCACTGTTCTGGCCCTATCGGAAACACATTAGAGTAGAAGAGTGCTCTTTTCTCAAAAGCAGAGTGTGTTTCTTGTAAGGCGAGCTAGCGTTTGTTTCCCAGTCCTAAATGGAGTTGAATCACATGCAGTTTCTGGTCCTGCGAGCAAGAGTTGTTTTCTGGTAAGAAGAGACAATATTGCGCTCCCATTGTCATACACAAGGCAAATAGCACTGGCGTCTATTCCCAGCATGTACAGTGTATTAGACTGTAGAGGATCTACTGTTCTTGTCATTTTCCTAAGCAGAATTGAACCAGATATGGCCGTGTGTCTAGGAAGCACAGTTCTTTTGTTCTGAGCAAGCTCACTGTTTTGGCTCTATAGGAAACACAGTAGAGTAGAAGAGTGCTCTTTTCTCAAAAGCAGAGTGTGTTTCTTGTAAGGAGAGCTAGCGTTTGTTTCCCAGTCCTAAAAGGAGTTGAACCACATGAAGTTTTTGGTCCCATGAGCAAGAGTTGTTTTCTGTAAGGAAAGTCACTATTGCGCTCCCATTCCCAAACACAGAGCAAATAGCACTTGCCTCTGTTCCCAGCAAGTACAGTGTATTGGACTGAAGAGGTGATACTGTTCTTGTCAGTTTCCTAAGCAGAGTTGAACTAGATATGGCCCGTGTGTAGGAAGCACAGTTCTTTTGTTCTGAGCAAGCTCACCGTTCAGATCCCATAGGAAACGCAGTAGAGTAGAAGAGTGCTCTTTTCTCAAAAGCAGAGTGTGTTTCTTGTAAGGCGAGCTAGTGTTTGTTTCCGAGTCAGAAATGGAGTTGAATCCCATGCAGTTTCTGGTCCCACGAGCAAGAGATGTTTTCTGGTAAGAAGATTCACTATTACGCTCCCATTGTCATATACAGTGCAAATAGCACTCACGTCTGTTCCCAGGAAGTACAGTGTATTGGACTGAAGAGGATCTACTATTCTTGTCAGTTTACTAAGCAGAATTGAACTAGATATGGCCGTGTGTGTAGGAAGCACAGTTCTTTTGTTCTGAGCAAGCTCACTGTTTTGGCCCTTTAAGAAACACAGTAGAGTAGAAGAGTGCTCTTTTCTCAAAACCAGAGTGTGTTTCTTGTAAGGGAGCTAGCGTTTGTTTCGCAGTCTTAAATGGAGTTGAATCACATGCAGTTTCTTGTCCTACGAGCAAGAGTTGTTTTCTGGTAAGAAGAGTCACTATTGCGCTCTCGTTGTCATACACAGGGCAAAGAGCACTGGCGTGTTTTCCCAGCATGTACAGTGTATTGGACTGAAGAGGATCTACTGTTCTTGTCAGTTTCCTAATCAGAGTTGTACTAAATATAGTTGGTGTGTGTAGGAAGCAAAGATCTTTTGTTCTGAGAAAGCTCACTCTTTGGACCTATAGGAAACACAGTAGAGTAGAAGTGTGCCCTTTTCTCAAAAGCAGAGTGTATTTCTTGTAAGGCGAGCTAGCGTTTGTTTCCCAGTCCTAAATGGAGTTGAATCCCATGCAGTTTTTGGTCCTACGAGCAAGAGTTGTTTTCTGAAAGAAGAGTCACTATTGCGCTCCCATTGCTATACACAGGGCAAATAGCACTGGCGTCTGTTCCCAGCATGTGCAGTGTTCTGGACTGAAGAGGATCTACTGTTCTTGTCAGTTTCCTAAGCAAAGTTGAACTAAATATAGTCGGTGTGTGTAGGAAGCACAGTTCTTTTGTTCTGAGCAAGCTCACTCTTCTGGCCCTATAGGAATCACATTAGAGTAGAAGAGTGCTCTTTTCTCAAAAGCAGTGTGTGTTTCTTGTAAGGGAAGCTAGCGTTTGTTTCCCAGTCCTAAATGGAGTAAAATCACATGCAGTTTCTGGTCCTATGAGCAAGAGTTGTTCTCTGGAGAGAAGAGTCACTATTGCGCTGCCATTGTCATACACAGTGCAAATAGCTCTCGCGTCTATTCCCTGCATGTACAGTGTATTGGACTGAAGAGGATCTACTGTGTTTGTCAGTTTCCTAAGCAGAATTGAACTAGATAAGGCCGTGTGTGTAGGAAGCACAGTTCTTTTGTTCTGAGCAAGCTCACTTTTCTGGCCCTATAGGAAACACAGTAGAGTAGAAGAGTGCTCTTTTCTCAAAAGCAGAGTGAGTTTCTTGTAAGGCGAGCTAGCGTTTGTTTCCCAGTCTAAAATGGAGTTGAATCACATGCAGTTTTTGTCCAATGAGAAAGAGTTGTTTTCTGGAAAGAAGAGTCACTATTGCGCTCCCATTGCCATACACAGGGCAAATAGCACTGGCGTCTGTCCCAGCAAGTACAGTGTATTGGACTGAAGCGGAGCTACTATTCTTGTCAGTTTCCTTAGAAGAGTTGAACTAGATATGCCCCGTGTGTGTAGGAAGCACAGTTCTTTTGTTCTGAGCAAGCTCACTGTTTTGGCTCTATAGAAAACACAGTAGAGCAGAAGAGTGCTCTTTTCTCAAAAGCAGAGTGTGTTTCTTCTAAGGCGAGCTAGCGTTTGTTTTCCAGTCCTAAATGGAATTGAATCACATGCAGTTTATGGTCCCATGAGCAAGAGAAGTTTTCTGGTAAGGAAAGTCACTATTGCACTCCCATTCCCCTACACTGTGCAAATAGCACTCGCGTCTGTTCCCAGCAAGTACAGTGTATTGTACTGAAGAGGATCTACTGTCCTTGTCAGTTTCCTAAGCAGACTTGATCTAGATTTGGCCCGTATGTGTAGGAAGCACAAAAAAGTTCTTTTGTTCTGAGCAAGCTCACTGTTCTGGCCCTATAGGAAACACATTAGAGTAGAAGAGTGCCCTTTCCTAAAAGCAGAGTGTGTTTCTTGTAAGGCGAGCTAGCGTTTGTTTCCCAGTCCTAAATGGAGTTGAGTCACATGCAGTTTATGGTTTTACGAGCAAGAGTTGTTTTCTGGTAAGAAGAGTCACTACTGCGCTCCCATTGTCATACATAGGGCAAATAGCACTCGCGTCTGTTCCCAGCAACTTCAGTGTATTGGACTGAAGAGGATCTACTATTCGTGTCAGTTTCCTAAGCAGAGTTGAACTAAATGTAGTCGGTGTGTGTTGGACGCACAGTTCTTTTGTTCTGAGCAAGCTCACTCTTCTGGCCCTATAGGAAACACAATAGAGTAGAAGAGTGCCCTTTCCTAAAAGCAGAGTGTGTTTCTTGTAAGGCGAGCTAGCGTTTGTTTCCCAGTCCTAAATGGAGTTGAATCCCATGCAATTTTTGGTCCTACGAACAAGAGTTGTTTTCTCGTAAGGAAAGTCACTATTGTGCTCCCATTGCCATACACACTGCAAATAGCACTCGCATCTGTTCCCATTAAGTACAGTGTATTGGACTTAAGAGGAGATACTGTTCTTTCAGTTTCCTAAGTAGAGTTGAACTAGATATGGCCCGTGTGTGTAAGAAGCACAGTTCTTTTTTTCTGTGCAAGCTCACTGTTCTGGCCCTATAGGAAACACATTAGAGTAGAAGAGTGCTCTTTTCTCAAAAGCAGAGTGTGTTTCTTGTAAGGCGAGCTAGCGTTTGTTTCCCAGTCCTAAATGGAGTTGAATCACATGAAGTTTCTGGTCCTACGAGCAAGTGTTGTTTTTTGGTAAGAAGAGTCACTATTGCGCTCCCATTGTCATACACAAGACAAAAAGCACTGGCGTCTATTCCCAGCATGTACAGTGTATTAGACTGTAGAGGATCTACTGTTCTTGTCAGTTTCCTAAGCAGAATTGAAACAGATATGGTCGTGTGTCTAGGAAGCACCGTTCTTTTGTTCTGAGCAAGCTCACTGTTTTGGCTCTGTAGGAAACACAGTAGAGTAAAAGAGTGCTCTTTTCTCAAAAGCAGAGTGTGTTTCTTGTAAGGCGAGCTAGCGTTTGTTTCCCTGTCCTAAATGGAGTTGAATCACATGCAGTTTCTGGTCCTACGAGCAAGAGTTGTTTTCTGGTAAGAAGAGTCACTATTGCGCTCCCATTGTCATATACAAGGCAAATAGCACTGGCGTCTGTTCCCAGCAAGTACAGTGTATTGGACTGAAGAGGAGCTACTGTTCTTGTCAGTTTCCTAAGCAGAGTTGAACTAGATATGGCACGTGTGTGTAGGAAGCACAGTTCTTTTGTTCTGAGCAAGCTCACTGTTAGGATACCATAGGAAACACAGTAGTGTAGAAGAGTGCTCTTTTCTCAAAAGCAGAGTGTGTTTCTTGTAAGGCGAGCTAGTGTTTGTTTTCCAGTCAGAAATGGAGTTGAATCCCATGCAGTTTCTGGTCCTACGAAAAGAGATGTTTTCTGGTAAGAAGAGTCACTATTGCGCTCCCATTGCCATACACATTACAAATAGCACTCGCGTCTGTTCCCAGGAAGTACAGTGTATTGGACTGAAGAGGAACTACTGTTCTTGTCAGTTTCCTAAGCAGAGTTTAACTAGATATGGCCGTGTGTGTAGGAAGCACAGTTCTTTTGTTCTGAGCAAGCTCACTGTTCAGAACCCATTGGAAACACTTTAGAGTAGAAGAGGGCTCTTTTCTCAAAAGCAGAGTGTGTTTCTTTTAAGGCGAGCTAGCGTTTGTTTCCCAGTCCTAAATGAAGTTGAATCACATGCAGTTTCTGATCCTATGAGCAAGAGTTGTTTTCTGGTAAGAAGAGTCACTATTGCTCTCCCATTGTCATACACAGGACAAATAGCTCTCGCGTCTGTTCCCAGCAAGTACAGTGTATTGGACTGAAGAGGATCTACTATTCTTGTCAGTTTCCTAAGCAGAATTGAACTAGATATGGCCGTGTGTGTAGGAAGCACAGTTCCTTTTTTTCTGTGCAAGCTCACTGTTTTGGCCCTATAGGAAACACAGTAGAGTAGAAGAGTGCTATATTCTCAAAAGCAGAGTGTGTTTCTTGTAATGGAGTTAGCGTTTGTTTCGCAGTCCTAAATGGATTTGAATCACATGCAGTTTCTGGTCCTACGAACAAGAGTTGTTTTTTGGTAAGAAGAGTCACTATTGCGCTCCCAATGTCATACACAGGGCAAATAGCACTGGCGTCTGTTCCCAGCATACAGTGTATTGGACTGAAGAGGATCTACTGTCCTTGTCAGTATCCTATGCAGAATTGATCTAGATATTGCCCGTGTGTGTAGGAAGCACAGTTCTTTTGTTCTGAGCAAGCTCACTGTTCTGGCCCTATAGGAAACACAGTAGAGAAGAAGAGTGCTCTTTTCTCAAAAGCAGAGTGTGTTTCTTGTAAGGCGAGCTAGCGTTTGTTTCCCAGTCCTAAATGGAGTTGAATCACATGCAGTTTTTGGTCCTATGATCAAGAGCTGTTTTCTGGAAAGAAGTGTCACTATTACGCTCCCATTGCCATACACAGTGCAAATAGCACTCGCATCTGTTCCCAGCAAGTACAGTGTATTGGACTGAAGAGGAGCTACTGTTCTTGTCAGTTTCCTAAGCAGAGTTGAAATACATATGGCTCGTGTGTGTAGGAAGCACAGTTCTTTTATTCTGATCAAGCTCACTGATCGGACCCCATAGGAAACACTTTAGAGTAGAAGAGGGCTAATTTCTCAAAAGCAGAGTGTGTTTCTTGTAAGGCGAGTTAGCGTTTGTTTCCCAGTCCTAAATGGAGTTGAATCACATGCAGTTTCTGGTTTTACGAGCAAGAGTTGTTTTCTGGTAAGAAGAGTCACTATTGCGCTCCCATTGTCATACACAGGGCAAATAGCACTCGCGTCTGTTCCCAGCAAGTACAGTGTATTGGACTGAAGGGGATCTACTATTCTTGTCAGTTTCCTAAGCATATTGAACTAAATATAGTCGGTGTGTGTTGGAAGCACAGTTATTTTGTTCTGAGCAAGCTCACTCTTCTGGCCGTATAGGAAACACATTAGAGTAGAAGAGTGCCCTTTCCTAAAAGCAGAGTGTGTTTCTTGTAAGATGAGCTATCGTTTGTTTCCCAGTCCTAAATGGAGTAAAATCACATGCAGTTTCTGTTCCTACGAGCAAGAGTTGTTTTCTGGTAAGAAGAGTCACTATTGCGCTCCCATTGTAATAAACAGGGCAAATAGCACTGGCGTCGATTCCCAGCATGTACAGTGTATTGGACTGAAGAGGATCTACTGTTCTTGTCAGTTTGCTAAGCAGAATTGAACTAGATATGGCCGTGTGTGTAGGAAGCACAGTTCTTTTGTTCTGAGCAAGCTCACTGTTTTGGCCCTATAGGAAACACAGTAGAGTAGAAGAGTGCCCTTTTCTCAAAAGCAGAGTGTGTTTCTTGTAAGGCGAGCTAGCGTTTGTTTTTCAGTCCCAAATGGAGTTGAATCACATGCAGTTTCTGGTCCTACGAACAAGAGTTGTTTTCTGGTAAGGAAAGTCACTATTGTGCTCCCATTGCCATACACAGTGCAAATAACACTCGCATCTGTTCCCATTAAGTACAGTGTATTGGACTGAAGAGGAGCTACTGTTCTTTCAGTTTCCTAAGTAGAGTTGAACTAGATATGGCCCGTGTGTGTAGGAAGCACAGTTCCTTTTTTCTGAGCAAGCTCACTGTTCTGGCCCTATCGGAAACACATTAGAGTAGAAGAGTGCTCTTTTCTCAAAAGCAGAGTGTGTTTCTTGTAAGGCGAGCTAGCCTTTGTTTCCCAGTCCTAAATGGAGTTGAATCACATGCAGTTTCTGGTCCTGCGAGCAAGAGTTGTTTTCTGGTAAGAAGAGACAATATTGCGCTCCCATTGTCATACACAAGGCAAATAGCACTGGCGTCTATTCCCAGCATGTACAGTGTATTAGACTGTAGAGGATCTACTGTTCTTGTCATTTTCCTAAGCAGAATTGAACCAGATATGGCCGTGTGTCTAGGAAGCACAGTTCTTTTGTTCTGAGCAAGCTCACTGTTTTGGCTCTATAGGAAACACAGTAGAGTAGAAGAGTGCTCTTTTCTCAAAAGCAGAGTGTGTTTCTTGTAAGGAGAGCTAGCGTTTGTTTCCCAGTCCTAAAAGGAGTTGAACCACATGAAGTTTTTGGTCCCATGAGCAAGAGTTGTTTTCTGTAAGGAAAGTCACTATTGCGCTCCCATTCCCAAACACAGAGCAAATAGCACTTGCCTCTGTTCCCAGCAAGTACAGTGTATTGGACTGAAGAGGTGATACTGTTCTTGTCAGTTTCCTAAGCAGAGTTGAACTAGATATGGCCCGTGTGTAGGAAGCACAGTTCTTTTGTTCTGAGCAAGCTCACCGTTCAGATCCCATAGGAAACGCAGTAGAGTAGAAGAGTGCTCTTTTCTCAAAAGCAGAGTGTGTTTCTTGTAAGGCCAGCTAGTGTTTGTTTCCGAGTCAGAAATGGAGTTGAATCCCATGCAGTTTCTGGTCCCACGAGCAAGAGATGTTTTCTGGTAAGAAGATTCACTATTACGCTCCCATTGTCATATACAGTGCAAATAGCACTCACGTCTGTTCCCAGGAAGTACAGTGTATTGGACTGAAGAGGATCTACTATTCTTGTCAGTTTACTAAGCAGAATTGAACTAGATATGGCCGTGTGTGTAGGAAGCACAGTTCTTTTGTTCTGAGCAAGCTCACTGTTTTGGCCCTTTAAGAAACACAGTAGAGTAGAAGAGTGCTCTTTTCTCAAAACCAGAGTGTGTTTCTTGTAAGGGAGCTAGCGTTTGTTTCGCAGTCTTAAATGGAGTTGAATCACATGCAGTTTCTTGTCCTACGAGCAAGAGTTGTTTTCTGGTAAGAAGAGTCACTATTGCGCTCTCGTTGTCATACACAGGGCAAAGAGCACTGGCGTCTTTTCCCAGCATGTACAGTGTATTGGACTGAAGAGGATCTACTGTTCTTGTCAGTTTCCTAATCAGAGTTGTACTAAATATAGTCGGTGTGTGTAGGAAGCAAAGATCTTTTGTTCTGAGAAAGCTCACTCTTTGGACCTATAGGAAACACAGTAGAGTAGAAGTGTGCCCTTTTCTCAAAAGCAGAGTGTATTTCTTGTAAGGCGAGCTAGCGTTTGTTTCCCAGTCCTAAATGGAGTTGAATCCCATGCAGTTTTTGGTCCTACGAGCAAGAGTTGTTTTCTGAAAGAAGAGTCACTATTGCGCTCCCATTGCTATACACAGGGCAAATAGCACTGGCGTCTGTTCCCAGCATGTGCAGTGTTCTGGACTGAAGAGGATCTACTGTTCTTGTCAGTTTCCTAAGCAAAGTTGAACTAAATATAGTCGGTGTGTGTAGGAAGCACAGTTCTTTTGTTCTGAGCAAGCTCACTCTTCTGGCCCTATAGGAATCACATTAGAGTAGAAGAGTGCTCTTTTCTCAAAAGCAGAGTGTGTTTCTTGTAAGGGAAGCTAGCGTTTGTTTCCCAGTCCTAAATGGAGTAAAATCACATGCAGTTTCTGGTCCTATGAGCAAGAGTTGTTCTCTGGAGAGAAGAGTCACTATTGCGCTGCCATTGTCATACACAGTGCAAATAGCTCTCGCGTCTATTCCCTGCATGTACAGTGTATTGGACTGAAGAGGATCTACTGTGTTTGTCAGTTTCCTAAGCAGAATTGAACTAGATAAGGCCGTGTGTGTAGGAAGCACAGTTCTTTTGTTCTGAGCAAGCTCACTTTTCTGGCCCTATAGGAAACACAGTAGAGTAGAAGAGTGCTCTTTTCTCAAAAGCAGAGTGAGTTTCTTGTAAGGCGAGCTAGCGTTTGTTTCCCAGTCTAAAATGGAGTTGAATCACATGCAGTTTTTGTCCAATGAGAAAGAGTTGTTTTCTGGAAAGAAGAGTCACTATTGCGCTCCCATTGCCATACACAGGGCAAATAGCACTGGCGTCTGTCCCAGCAAGTACAGTGTATTGGACTGAAGAGGAGCTACTATTCTTGTCAGTTTCCTTAGAAGAGTTGAACTAGATATGCCCCGTGTGTGTAGGAAGCACAGTTCTTTTGTTCTGAGCAAGCTCACTGTTTTGGCTCTATAGAAAACACAGTAGAGCAGAAGAGTGCTCTTTTCTCAAAAGCAGAGTGTGTTTCTTCTAAGGCGAGCTAGCGTTTGTTTTCCAGTCCTAAATGGAGTTGAATCACATGCAGTTTATGGTCCCATGAGCAAGAGAAGTTTTCTGGTAAGGAAAGTCACTATTGCGCTCCCATTCCCCTAGACTGTGCAAATAGCACTCGCGTCTGTTCCCAGCAAGTACAGTGTATTGTACTGAAGAGGATCTACTGTCCTTGTCAGTTTCCTAAGCAGACTTGATCTAGATTTGGCCCGTATGTGTAGGAAGCACAAAAAAGTTCTTTTGTTCTGAGCAAGCTCACTGTTCTGGCCCTATAGGAAACACAGTAGAGTAGAAGAGTGATCTTTACTCAAAAGCAGAGTGTATTTCTTGTAAGGCGAGCTAGTGTTTGTTTCCCAGTCCTAAATGGAGTTGAATCACATGCAGTTTTTGGTCCTATGAGCAAGAGTTGTTTTCTGGTAAGAAGAGTCACTATTGTGCTCCCATTGACATACATAGAGCAAATAGCCCTGGCGTCTGTTCCCAGCATGTACAGTGTATTGGACTGAAAGAGGAGCTACTGTTCTTGTCAGTTTCCTAAGCACAGTTGAACTAGATATGGCCCGTGTGTGTAGGAAGCACAGTTCTTTTGTTCTGAGCAAGCTCACTGTTCAGACCCCAAAAGAAACACAGAAGAGCAGAAGTGTGCTCTTTTCTCAAAAGCAGAGTGTGTTTCTTGCAAGGCGAGCTAGCGTTTGTTTCACAGTCCTAAATGGAGTTGAATCACATGCACTTTCTGGTCCTACGAGCTAAAGATGTCTTCTGGTGAGAAGAGTCACTATTGCGCTCCAATTGTCATACACATTACAAATAGCACTGGCGTCTGTTCCCAGCATGTACAGTGTATTGGACTGAGGAGGATCTACTGTTATTGTCAGTTTCCTAAGTAGAATTGAACTAGATATGGCCGTGTGTGTGTAGGAAGCACAGTTCTTTTGTTCTGAGCAAGCTCACTCTTCTGGCCCTATAGGAAACACAGTAGAGTAGAAGAGTGATCTTTTCTCAAAAGCAGAGTGTGTTTCTTGTAAGGCGAGCTAGTGTTTGTTTCCCAGTCCTAAATGGAGTTGAATCACATGCAGGTTTTGGTCCTACGAACAAGAGTTGTTTTCTGGTAAGGAAAGTCACTATTGTGCTCCCATTGCCATACACAGTGCAAATAACACTCGCATCTGTTCCCATTAAGTACAGTGTATTGGACTGAAGAGGAGCTACTGTTCTTTCAGTTTTCCTAAGTAGAGTTGAACTAGATATGGCCCGTGTGTGTAGGAAGCACAGTTCCTTTTTTCTGAGCAAGCTCACTGTTCTGGCCCTATCGGAAACACATTAGAGTAGAAGAGTGCTCTTTTCTCAAAAGCAGAGTGTGTTTCTTGTAAGGCGAGCTAGCGTTTGTTTCCCAGTCCCTAAATGGAGTTGAATCACATGCAGTTTCTGGTCCTGCGAGCAAGAGTTGTTTTCTGGTAAGAAGAGACAATATTGCGCTCCCATTGTCATACACAGGCAAATAGCACTGGCGTCTATTCCCAGCATGTACAGTGTATTAGACTGTAGAGGATCTACTGTTCTTGTCATTTTCCTAAGCAGAATTGAACCAGATATGGCCGTGAGTCTAGGAAGCACAGTTCTTTTGTTCTGAGCAAGCTCACTGTTTTGGCTCTATAGGAAACACAGTAGAGTAGAAGAGTGCTCTTTTCTCAAAAGCAGAGTGTGTTTCTTGTAAGGAGAGCTAGCGTTTGTTTCCCAGTCCTAAATGGAGTTGAATCACATGCAGTTTTTGTCCAATGAGAAAGAGTTGTTTTCTGGAAAGAAGAGTCACTATTGCGCTCCCATTGCCATACACAGGGCAAATAGCACTGGCGTCTGTCCCAGCAAGTACAGTGTATTGGACTGAAGAGGAGCTACTATTCTTGTCAGTTTCCTATGAAGAGTTGAACTAGATATGCCCCGTGTGTGTAGGAAGCACAGTTCTTTTGTTCTGAGCAAGCTCACTGTTTTGGCTCTATAGAAAACACAGTAGAGCAGAAGAGTGCTCTTTTCTCAAAAGCAGAGTGTGTTTCTTCTAAGGCGAGCTAGCGTTTGTTTCCCAGTCCTAAATGGAGTTGAATCACATGCAGTTTATGGTCCCATGAGCAAGAGAAGTTTTCTGGTAAGGAAAGTCACTATTGCGCTCCCATTCCCCTACACTGTGCAAATAGCACTCGCGTCTGTTCCCAGCAAGTACAGTGTATTGTACTGAAGAGGATCTACTGTCCTTGTCAGTTTCCTAAGCAGACTTGATCTAGATTTGGCCCGTATGTGTAGGAAGCACAAAAAAGTTCTTTTGTTCTGAGCAAGCTCACTGTTCTGGCCCTATAGGAAACACATTAGAGTAGAAGAGTGCCCTTTCCTAAAAGCAGAGTGTGTTTCTTGTAAGGCGAGCTAGCGTTTGTTTCCCAGTCCTAAATGGAGTTGAGTCACATGCAGTTTATGGTTTTACGAGCAAGAGTTGTTTTCTGGTAAGAAGAGTCACTACTGCGCTCCCATTGTCATACATAGGGCAAATAGCACTCGCGTCTGTTCCCAGCAACTTCAGTGTATTGGACTGAAGAGGATCTACTATTCGTGTCAGTTTCCTAAGCAGAGTTGAACTAAATGTAGTCGGTGTGTGTTGGACGCACAGTGCTTTTGTTATGAGCAAGCTCACTCTTCTGGCCCTATAGGAAACACAATAGAGTAAAAGAGTGCCCTTTCCTAAAAGCAGAGTGTGTTTCTTGTAAGGCGAGCTAGCGTTTGTTTCCCAGTCCTAAATGGAGTTGAATCCCATGCAATTTTTGGTCCTACGAACAAGAGTTGTTTTCTCGTAAGGAAAGTCACTATTGTGCTCCCATTGCCATACACACTGCAAATAGCACTCGCATCTGTTCCCATTAAGTACAGTGTATTGGACTGAAGAGGAGCTACTGTTCTTTCAGTTTCCTAAGTAGAGTTGAACTAGATATGGCCCGTGTGTGTAAGAAGCACAGTTCTTTTTTTCTGTGCAAGCTCACTGTTCTGGCCCTATAGGAAACACATTAGAGTAGAAGAGTGCTCTTTTCTCAAAAGCAGAGTGTGTTTCTTGTAAGGCGAGCTAGCGTTTGTTTCCCAGTCCTAAATGGAGTTGAATCACATGAAGTTTCTGGTCCTACGAGCAAGTGTTGTTTTTTGGTAAGAAGAGTCACTATTGCGCTCCCATTGTCATACACAAGACAAATAGCACTGGCGTCTATTCCCAGCATGTACAGTGTATTAGACTGTAGAGGATCTACTGTTCTTGTCAGTTTCCTAAGCAGAATTGAAACAGATATGGTCGTGTGTCTAGGAAGCACCGTTCTTTTTTTCTTAGCAAGCTCACTGTTTTGGCTCTGTAGGAAACACAGTAGAGTAAAAGAGTGCTCTTTTCTCAAAAGCAGAGTGTGTTTCTTGTAAGGCGAGCTAGCGTTTGTTTCCCTGTCCTAAATGGAGTTGAATCACATGCAGTTTCTGGTCCTACGAGCAAGAGTTGTTTTCTGGTAAGAAGAGTCACTATTGTGCTCCCATTGTCATATACAAGGCAAATAGCACTGGCGTCTGTTCCCAGCAAGTACAGTGTATTGGACTGAAGAGGAGCTACTGTTCTTGTCAGTTTCCTAAGCAGAGTTGAACTAGATATGGCACGTGTGTGTAGGAAGCACAGTTCTTTTGTTCTGAGCAAGCTCACTGTTAGGATACCATAGGAAACACAGTAGTGTAGAAGAGTGCTCTTTTCTCAAAAGCAGAGTGTGTTTCTTGTAAGGCGAGCTAGTGTTTGTTTCCCAGTCAGAAATGGAGTTGAATCCCATGCAGTTTCTGGTCCTACGAAAAGAGATGTTTTCTGGTAAGAAGAGTCACTATTGCGCTCCCATTGCCATACACATTACAAATAGCACTCGCGTCTGTTCCCAGGAAGTACAGTGTATTGGACTGAAGAGGAACTACTGTTCTTGTCAGTTTCCTAAGCAGAGTTTAACTAGATATGGCCGTGTGTGTGGGAAGCACAGTTCTTTTGTTCTGAGCAAGCTCACTGTTCAGAACCCATTGGAAACACTTTAGAGTAGAAGAGGGCTCTTTTCTCAAAAGCAGAGTGTGTTTCTTTTAAGGCGAGCTAGCGTTTGTTTCCCAGTCCTAAATGGAGTTGAATCACATGCAGTTTCTGATCCTATGAGCAAGAGTTGTTTTCTGGTAAGAAGAGTCACTATTGCTCTCCCATTGTCATACACAGGGCAAATAGCACTCGCGTCTGTTCCCAGCAAGTACAGTGTATTGGACTGAAGAAAATCTACTATTCTTGTCAGTTTCCTAAGCAGAATTGAACTAGATATGGCCGTGTGTGTAGGAAGCACAGTTCCTTTTTTTCTGTGCAAGCTCACTGTTTTGGCCCTATAGGAAACACAGTAGAGTAGAAGAGTGCTATATTCTCAAAAGCAGAGTGTGTTTCTTGTAATGGAGCTAGCGTTTGTTTCGCAGTCCTAAATGGATTTGAATCACATGCAGTTTCTGGTCCTACGAACAAGAGTTGTTTTTTGGTAAGAAGAGTCACTATTGCGCTCCCAATGTCATACACAGGGCAAATAGCACTGGCGTCTGTTCCCAGCATACAGTGTATTGGACTGAAGAGGATCTACTGTCCTTGTCAGTATCCTATGCAGAATTGATCTAGATATTGCCCGTGTGTGTAGGAAGCACAGTTCTTTTGTTCTGAGCAAGCTCACTGTTCTGGCCCTATAGGAAACACAGTAGAGAAGAAGAGTGCTCTTTTCTCAAAAGCAGAGTGTGTTTCTTGTAAGGCGAGCTAGCGTTTGTTTCCCAGTCCTAAATGGAGTTGAATCACATGCAGTTTTTGGTCCTATGATCAAGAGCTGTTTTCTGGAAAGAAGTGTCACTATTACGCTCCCATTGCCATACACAGTGCAAATAGCACTCGCATCTGTTCCCAGCAAGTACAGTGTATTGGACTGAAGAGGAGCTACTGTTCTTGTCAGTTTCCTAAGCAGAGTTGAAATACATATGGCTCGTGTGTGTAGGAAG
This sequence comes from Peromyscus eremicus, assembly GCF_949786415.1. Classification (NCBI taxonomy): domain Eukaryota; kingdom Metazoa; phylum Chordata; class Mammalia; order Rodentia; family Cricetidae; genus Peromyscus; species Peromyscus eremicus. The sequence continues at coordinate 90,827 of NW_026734932.1, read as the reverse complement.
CACAGTTCTTTTATTCTGATCAAGCTCACTGATCGGACCCCATAGGAAACACTTTAGAGTAGAAGAGGGCTAATTTCTCAAAAGCAGAGTGTGTTTCTTGTAAGGCGAGTTAGCGTTTGTTTCCCAGTCCTAAATGGAGTTGAATCACATGCAGTTTCTGGTTTTACGAGCAAGAGTTGTTTTCTGGTAAGAAGAGTCACTATTGCGCTCCCATTGTCATACACAGGGCAAATAGCACTCGCGTCTGTTCCCAGCAAGTACAGTGTATTGGACTGAAGGGGATCTACTATTCTTGTCAGTTTCCTAAGCATATTGAACTAAATATAGTCGGTGTGTGTTGGAAGCACAGTTCTTTTGTTCTGAGCAAGCTCACTCTTCTGGCCGTATAGGAAACACATTAGAGTAGAAGAGTGCCCTTTCCTAAAAGCAGAGTGTGTTTCTTGTAAGATGAGCTATCGTTTGTTTCCCAGTCCTAAATGGAGTAAAATCACATGCAGTTTCTGTTCCTACGAGCAAGAGTTGTTTTCTGGTAAGAAGAGTCACTATTGCACTCCCATTGTAATAAACAGGGCAAATAGCACTGGCGTCGATTCCCAGCATGTACAGTGTATTGGACTGAAGAGGATCTACTGTTCTTGTCAGTTTGCTAAGCAGAATTGAACTAGATATGGCCGTGTGTGTAGGAAGCACAGTTCTTTTGTTCTGAGCAAGCTCACTGTTTTGGCCCTATAGGAAACACAGTAGAGTAGAAGAGTGCCCTTTTCTCAAAAGCAGAGTGTGTTTCTTGTAAGGCGAGCTAGCGTTTGTTTTTCAGTCCCAAATGGAGTTGAATCACATGCAGTTTCTGGTCCTACGAGCAAGAGTTGTTTTCTGGTAATAAGAGTCACTATTGCGCTCCCATTGACATACACAGGTAAAGTAGCACTGGCATCTGTTCCCAGCATGTACAGTGTATTGGACTGAAGAGGATCTACTGTCCTTGTCAGTTTCCTATGCAGAATTGATCTAGATATGGCCCGTGTGTGTATGAAGCACAATTCTTTTGTTCTGAGCAAGCTCATTGTTCTGGCTGTATAGGAAACACAGTAGAGTAGAAGAGTGCTCTTTTCTCAAAAGCAGAGTGTGTTTCTTGTAAGGCGAGCTAGCGTTTGTTTCCCAGTCCTAAATGGAGTTGAATCACATGCAGTTTTTGGTCCTAAGAGCAAGAGTTGATTTCTGGAAAGAAGAGTCACTATTGCGCACCCATTGCCATACACAGTGCAAATAGCACTGGCGTCTGTTCCCAGCAAGTACAGTGTATTGGACTGAAGAGGAGCTAATGTTCTTGTCAGTTTCCTAAGCAGAGTTGAACTAGATATGTCCCGTGTGTGTAGGAAGCACAGTTCTTTTGTTCTGAGCAAGCTCACTGTTCGGATCCCATAGGAAACACAGTAGAGTAGAAGAGTGCTCTTTTCTCAAAAGCAGAGTGTGTTTCTTGTAAGGCGAGCTAGTGTTTGTTTCCCAGTCAGAAATGGAGTTGAATCCCATGCAGTTTCTTGTCCTACAAGCAAGAGTTGTCTTCTGGTAAGAAGAGTCACTATTGCCCTCCAATTGTCATACAAATTACAAATAGCACTGGCGTCTGTTCCCAGCATGTACAGTGTATTGGACTTAGGAGGATATACTGTTATTGTCAGTTTCCTAAGCAGAATTGATTTAGATATGGCCGTGTGTGTAGGAAGCACAGTTCTTTTGTTCTGAGCAAGCTCACTGTTCTGGCCCTATAGGAAACACAGTAGAGTAGAAGAGTGATCTTTACTTAAAAGCAGAGTGTATTTCTTGTAAGGCGAGCTAGTGTTTGTTTCCCAGTCCTAAATGGAGTTGAATCACATGCAGTTTTTGGTCCTACGAGCAAGAGTTGTTTTCTGGTAAGAAGAGTCACTATTTCGCTCCCATTGACATACATAGAGCAAATAGCCCTGGCGTCTGTTCCCAGCATGTACAGTGTATTGGACTGAAGAGGAGCTACTGTTCTTGTCAGTTTCCTAAGCACAGTTGAACTAGATATGGCCCGTGTGTGTAGGAAGCACAGTTCTTTTGTTCTGAGCAAGCTCACTGTTCAGACCCCAAAAGAAACACAGAAGAGCAGAAGAGTGCTCTTTTCTCAAAAGCAGAGTGTGTTTCTTGCAAGGCGAGCTAGCGTTTGTTTCACAGTCCTAAATGGAGTTGAATCACATGCACTTTCTGGTCCTACGAGCTAAAGATGTCTTCTGGTGAGAAGAGTCACTATTGCGCTCCAATTGTCATACACATTACAAATAGCACTGGCGTCTGTTCCCAGCATGTACAGTGTATTGGACTGAGGAGGATCTACTGTTAATGTCAGTTTCCTAAGTAGAATTGAACTAGATATGGCCGTGTGTGTAGGAAGCACAGTTCTTTTGTTCTGAGCAAGCTCACTCTTCTGGCCCTATAGGAAACACAGTAGAGTAGAAGAGTGATCTTTTCTCAAAAGCAGAGTGTGTTTCTTGTAAGGCGAGCTAGTGTTTGTTTCCCAGTCCTAAATGGAGTTGAATCACATGCAGGTTTTGGTCCTACGAACAAGAGTTGTTTTCTGGTAAGGAAAGTCACTATTGTGCTCCCATTGCCATACACAGTGCAAATAACACTCGCATAGTTCCCATTAAGTACAGTGTATTGGACTGAAGAGGAGCTACTGTTCTTTCAGTTTCCTAAGTAGAGTTGAACTAGATATGGCCCGTGTGTGTAGGAAGCACAGTTCCTTTTTTCTGAGCAAGCTCACTGTTCTGGCCCTATCGGAAACACATTAGAGTAGAAGAGTGCTCTTTTCTCAAAAGCAGAGTGTGTTTCTTGTAAGGCGAGCTAGCGTTTGTTTCCCAGTCCTAAATGGAGTTGAATCACATGCAGTTTCTGGTCCTGCAAGCAAGAGTTGTTTTCTGGTAAGAAGAGACAATATTGCGCTCCCATTGTCATACACAAGGCAAATAGCACTGGCGTCTATTCCCAGCATGTACAGTGTATTAGACTGTAGAGGATCTACTGTTCTTGTCAGTTTCCTAAGCAGAATTGAACCAGATATGGCCGTGTGTCTAGGAAGCACAGTTCTTTTGTTCTGAGCAAGCTCACTGTTTTGGCTCTATAGGAAACACAGTAGAGTAGAAGAGTGCTCTTTTCTCAAAAGCAGAGTGTGTTTCTTGTAAGGAGAGCTAGCGTTTGTTTCCCAGTCCTAAAAGGAGTTGAACCACATGAAGTTTTTGGTCCCATGAGCAAGAGTTGTTTTCTGTAAGGAAAGTCACTATTGCGCTCCCATTCCCAAACACAGAGCAAATAGCACTTGCCTCTGTTCCCAGCAAGTACAGTGTATTGGACTGAAGAGGTGATACTGTTCTTGTCAGTTTCCTAAGCAGAGTTGAACTAGATATGGCCCGTGTGTAGGAAGCACAGTTCTTTTGTTCTGAGCAAGCTCACTGTTCAGATCCCATAGGAAACACAGTAGAGTAGAAGAGTGCTCTTTTCTCAAAAGCAGAGTGTGTTTCTTGTAAGGCGAGCTAGTGTTTGTTTCCGAGTCAGAAATGGAGTTGAATCCCATGCAGATTCTGGTCCCACGAGCAAGAGATGTTTTCTGGTAAGAAGATTCACTATTACGCTCCCATTGTCATATACAGTGCAAATAGCACTCACGTCTGTTCCCAGGAAGTACAGTGTATTGGACTGAAGAGGATCTACTATTCTTGTCAGTTTACTAAGCAGAATTGAACTAGATATGGCCGTGTGTGTAGGAAGCACAGTTCTTTTGTTCTGAGCAAGCTCACTGTTTTGGCCCTTTAAGAAACACAGTAGAGTAGAAGAGTGCTCTTTTCTCAAAACCAGAGTGTGTTTCTTGTAAGGGAGCTAGCGTTTGTTTCGCAGTCTTAAATGGAGTTGAATCACATGCAGTTTCTTGTCCTACGAGCAAGAGTTGTTTTCTGGTAAGAAGAGTCACTATTGCGCTCTCGTTGTCATACACAGGGCAAAGAGCACTGGCGTCTGTTCCCAGCATGTACAGTGTATTGGACTGAAGAGGATCTACTGTTCTTGTCAGTTTCCTAATCAGAGTTGTACTAAATATAGTCGGTGTGTGTAGGAAGCAAAGATCTTTTGTTCTGAGAAAGCTCACTCTTCGGACCTATAGGAAACACAGTAGAGTAGTAGTGTGCCCTTTTCTCAAAAGCAGAGTGTATTTCTTGTAAGGCGAGCTAGCGTTTGTTTCCCAGTCCTAAATGGAGTTGAATCCCATGCAGTTTTTGGTCCTACGAGCAAGAGTTGTTTTCTGAAAGAAGAGTCACTATTGCGCTCCCATTGCTATACACAGGGCAAATAGCACTGGCGTCTGTTCCCAGCATGTGCAGTGTACTGGACTGAAGAGGATCTACTGTTCTTGTCAGTTTACTAAGCAAAGTTGAACTAAATATAGTCGGTGTGTGTAGGAAGCACAGTTCTTTTGTTCTGAGCAAGCTCACTCTTCTGGCCCTATAGGAATCACATTAGAGTAGAAGAGTGCTCTTTTCTCAAAAGCAGAGTGTGTTTCTTGTAAGGGAAGCTAGCGTTTGTTTCCCAGTCCTAAATGGAGTAAAATCACATGCAGTTTCTGGTCCTATGAGCAAGAGTTGTTCTCTGGAGAGAAGAGTCACTATTGCGATGCCATTGTCATACACAGTGCAAATAGCTCTCGCGTCTATTCCCTGCATGTACAGTGTATTGGACTGAAGAGGATCTACTGTTCTTGTCAGTTTCCTAAGCAGAATTGAACTAGATAAGGCCGTGTGTGTAGGAAGCACAGTTCTTTTGTTCTGAGCAAGCTCACTTTTCTGGCCCTATAGGAAACACAGTAGAGTAGAAGAGTGCTCTTTTCTCAAAAGCAGAGTGAGTTTCTTGTAAGGCGAGCTAGCGTTTGTTTCCCAGTCCTAAATGGAGTTGAATCACATGCAGTTTTTGTCCAATGAGAAAGAGTTGTTTTCTGGAAAGAAGAGTCACTATTGTGCTCCCATTGCCATACACAGTGCAAATAGCACTGGCGTCTGTCCCAGCAAGTACAGTGTATTGGACTGAAGAGGAGCTACTGTTCTTGTCAGTTTCCTAAGCAGAGTTGAACTAGATATGGCACGTGTGTGTAGAAAGCACGGTTCTTTTGTTCGGAGCAAGCTCACTGTTCGGACCCTATAGGAAACACAGTAGAGTAGATGAGTTGTCTTTTCTCAAAAGCAGAGTGTGTTTATTGTAAGGCGAGCTAGCGTTTGTTTCCCAGTTCTAAATGGAGTTGAATCTCATGCAGTTTCTGGTCCTACGAGCAAGAGTTGTTTTCTGGTAAGGAAAGTCACTATTGCGCTCCCATTGCCACACACAGTGCGAATAGCACGCCCGTCTGTTACCATCAAGTACAGTGTATTGGACTGAAGAAGATCTACTGTTCTTGTCAGTTTCCTAAGAAGAGTTGGAATAGATATGGCCCGTGTGTAGGAAGCACAGTTCTTTTGTTCTGAGCAAGCTCACTCTTCGGACCCTATAGGAAACACAGTAGAGTAGAAGTGTGCTCTTTTCTCAAAAGCAGAGTGTATTTCTTGTAACGCGAGCTAGTGTTTGTTTTCCAGTCAGAAATGGAGTTGAAACCCATGCAGTTTCTGGTCCTACGAGCAAGAGTTGTTTTCTGGTAAGAAGAGTCACTATTGTGCTCCCATTGCCATACACTGTGCAAATAGCCCTGGCGTCTATCCCAGCATGTACAGTGTATTAGACTGTAGAGGATCTACTGTTCTTGTCAGTTTCCTAAGCAGAATTGAACCAGATATGGCCGTGTGTCTAGGAAGCACAGTTCTTTTGTTCTGAGCAAGCTCATTGTTCTGGCTGTATAGGAAACACAGTAGAGTAGAAGAGTGCTCTTTTCTCAAAAGCAGAGTGTGTTTCTTGTAAGGCGAGCTAGCGTTTGTTTCCCAGTCCTAAATGGAGTTGAATCACATGCAGTTTTTGGTCCTAAGAGCAAGAGTTGATTTCTGGAAAGAAGAGTCACTATTGCGCACCCATTGCCATACACAGTGCAAATAGCACTGGCGTCTGTTCCCAGCAAGTACAGTGTATTGGACTGAAGAGGAGCTAATGTTCTTGTCAGTTTCCTAAGCAGAGTTGAACTAGATATGTCCCGTGTGTGTAGGAAGCACAGTTCTTTTGTTCTGAGCAAGCTCACTGTTCGGATCCCATAGGAAACACAGTAGAGTAGAAGAGTGCTCTTTTCTCAAAAGCAGAGTGTGTTTCTTGTAAGGCGAGCTAGTGTTTGTTTCCCAGTCAGAAATGGAGTTGAATCCCATGCAGTTTCTTGTCCTACAAGCAAGAGTTGTCTTCTGGTAAGAAGAGTCACTATTGCCCTCCAATTGTCATACAAATTACAAATAGCACTGGCGTCTGTTCCCAGCATGTACAGTGTATTGGACTTAGGAGGATATACTGTTATTGTCAGTTTCCTAAGCAGAATTGATTTAGATATGGCCGTGTGTGTAGGAAGCACAGTTCTTTTGTTCTGAGCAAGCTCACTGTTCTGGCCCTATAGGAAACACAGTAGAGTAGAAGAGTGATCTTTACTCAAAAGCAGAGTGTATTTCTTGTAAGGCGAGCTAGTGTTTGTTTCCCAGTCCTAAATGGAGTTGAATCACATGCAGTTTTTGGTCCTACGAGCAAGAGTTGTTTTCTGGTAAGAAGAGTCACTATTGCGCTCCCATTGACATACATAGAGCAAATAGCCCTGGCGTCTGTTCCCAGCATGTACAGTGTATTGGACTGAAGAGGAGCTACTGTTCTTGTCAGTTTCCTAAGCACAGTTGAACTAGATATGGCCCGTGTGTGTAGGAAGCACAGTTCTTTTGTTCTGAGCAAGCTCACTGTTCAGACCCCAAAAGAAACACAGAAGAGCAGAAGAGTGCTCTTTTCTCAAAAGCAGAGTGTGTTTCTTGCAAGGCGAGCTAGCGTTTGTTTCACAGTCCTAAATGGAGTTGAATCACATGCACTTTCTGGTCCTACGAGCTAAAGATGTCTTCTGGTGAGAAGAGTCACTATTGCGCTCCAATTGTCATACACATTACAAATAGCACTGGCGTCTGTTCCCAGCATGTACAGTGTATTGGACTGAGGAGGATCTACTGTTAATGTCAGTTTCCTAAGTAGAATTGAACTAGATATGGCCGTGTGTGTAGGAAGCACAGTTCTTTTGTTCTGAGCAAGCTCACTCTTCTGGCCCTATAGGAAACACAGTAGAGTAGAAGAGTGATCTTTTCTCAAAAGCAGAGTGTGTTTCTTGTAAGGCGAGCTAGTGTTTGTTTCCCAGTCCTAAATGGAGTTGAATCACATGCAGGTTTTGGTCCTACGAACAAGAGTTGTTTTCTGGTAAGGAAAGTCACTATTGTGCTCCCATTGCCATACACAGTGCAAATAACACTCGCATAGTTCCCATTAAGTACAGTGTATTGGACTGAAGAGGAGCTACTGTTCTTTCAGTTTCCTAAGTAGAGTTGAACTAGATATGGCCCGTGTGTGTAGGAAGCACAGTTCCTTTTTTCTGAGCAAGCTCACTGTTCTGGCCCTATCGGAAACACATTAGAGTAGAAGAGTGCTCTTTTCTCAAAAGCAGAGTGTGTTTCTTGTAAGGCGAGCTAGCGTTTGTTTCCCAGTCCTAAATGGAGTTGAATCACATGCAGTTTCTGGTCCTGCAAGCAAGAGTTGTTTTCTGGTAAGAAGAGACAATATTGCGCTCCCATTGTCATACACAAGGCAAATAGCACTGGCGTCTATTCCCAGCATGTACAGTGTATTAGACTGTAGAGGATCTACTGTTCTTGTCAGTTTCCTAAGCAGAATTGAACCAGATATGGCCGTGTGTCTAGGAAGCACAGTTCTTTTGTTCTGAGCAAGCTCACTGTTTTGGCTCTATAGGAAACACAGTAGAGTAGAAGAGTGCTCTTTTCTCAAAAGCAGAGTGTGTTTCTTGTAAGGAGAGCTAGCGTTTGTTTCCCAGTCCTAAAAGGAGTTGAACCACATGAAGTTTTTGGTCCCATGAGCAAGAGTTGTTTTCTGTAAGGAAAGTCACTATTGCGCTCCCATTCCCAAACACAGAGCAAATAGCACTTGCCTCTGTTCCCAGCAAGTACAGTGTATTGGACTGAAGAGGTGATACTGTTCTTGTCAGTTTCCTAAGCAGAGTTGAACTAGATATGGCCCGTGTGTAGGAAGCACAGTTCTTTTGTTCTGAGCAAGCTCACTGTTCAGATCCCATAGGAAACACAGTAGAGTAGAAGAGTGCTCTTTTCTCAAAAGCAGAGTGTGTTTCTTGTAAGGCGAGCTAGTGTTTGTTTCCGAGTCAGAAATGGAGTTGAATCCCATGCAGATTCTGGTCCCACGAGCAAGAGATGTTTTCTGGTAAGAAGATTCACTATTACGCTCCCATTGTCATATACAGTGCAAATAGCACTCACGTCTGTTCCCAGGAAGTACAGTGTATTGGACTGAAGAGGATCTACTATTCTTGTCAGTTTACTAAGCAGAATTGAACTAGATATGGCCGTGTGTGTAGGAAGCACAGTTCTTTTGTTCTGAGCAAGCTCACTGTTTTGGCCCTTTAAGAAACACAGTAGAGTAGAAGAGTGCTCTTTTCTCAAAACCAGAGTGTGTTTCTTGTAAGGGAGCTAGCGTTTGTTTCGCAGTCTTAAATGGAGTTGAATCACATGCAGTTTCTTGTCCTACGAGCAAGAGTTGTTTTCTGGTAAGAAGAGTCACTATTGCGCTCTCGTTGTCATACACAGGGCAAAGAGCACTGGCGTCTGTTCCCAGCATGTACAGTGTATTGGACTGAAGAGGATCTACTGTTCTTGTCAGTTTCCTAATCAGAGTTGTACTAAATATAGTCGGTGTGTGTAGGAAGCAAAGATCATTTGTTCTGAGAAAGCTCACTCTTCGGACCTATAGGAAACACAGTAGAGTAGAAGTGTGCCCTTTTCTCAAAAGCAGAGTGTATTTCTTGTAAGGCGAGCTAGCGTTTGTTTCCCAGTCCTAAATGGAGTTGAATCCCATGCAGTTTTTGGTCCTACGAGCAAGAGTTGTTTTCTGAAAGAAGAGTCACTATTGCGCTCCCATTGCTATACACAGGGCAAATAGCACTGGCGTCTGTTCCCAGCATGTGCAGTGTACTGGACTGAAGAGGATCTACTGTTCTTGTCAGTTTACTAAGCAAAGTTGAACTAAATATAGTCGGTGTGTGTAGGAAGCACAGTTCTTTTGTTCTGAGCAAGCTCACTCTTCTGGCCCTATAGGAATCACATTAGAGTAGAAGAGTGCTCTTTTCTCAAAAGCAGAGTGTGTTTCTTGTAAGGGAAGCTAGCGTTTGTTTCCCAGTCCTAAATGGAGTAAAATCACATGCAGTTTCTGGTCCTATGAGCAAGAGTTGTTCTCTGGAGAGAAGAGTCACTATTGCGCTGCCATTGTCATACACAGTGCAAATAGCTCTCGCGTCTATTCCCTGCATGTACAGTGTATTGGACTGAAGAGGATCTACTGTTCTTGTCAGTTTCCTAAGCAGAATTGAACTAGATAAGGCCGTGTGTGTAGGAAGCACAGTTCTTTTGTTCTGAGCAAGCTCACTTTTCTGGCCCTATAGGAAACACAGTAGAGTAGATGAGTTGTCTTTTCTCAAAAGCAGAGTGTGTTTATTGTAAGGCGAGCTAGCGTTTGTTTCCCAGTTCTAAATGGAGTTGAATCTCATGCAGTTTCTGGTCCTACGAGCAAGAGTTGTTTTCTGGTAAGGAAAGTCACTATTGCGCTCCCATTGCCACACACAGTGCAAATAGCACGCCCGTCTGTTACCATCAAGTACAGTGTATTGGACTGAAGAAGATCTACTGTTCTTGTCAGTTTCCTAAGAAGAGTTGGAATAGATATGGCCCGTGTGTAGGAAGCACAGTTCTTTTGTTCTGAGCAAGCTCACTCTTCGGACCCTATAGGAAACACAGTAGAGTAGAAGTGTGCTCTTTTCTCAAAAGCAGAGTGTATTTCTTGTAACGCGAGCTAGTGTTTGTTTTCCAGTCAGAAATGGAGTTGAAACCCATGCAGTTTCTGGTCCTACGAGCAAGAGTTGTTTTCTGGTAAGAAGAGTCACTATTGTGCTCCCATTGCCATACACTGTGCAAATAGCCCTGGCGTCTGTTCCCAGCAAGTACAGTGTATTGGACTGAAGAGGAGCTACTCTTCTTGTCAGTTTCCTAAGCAGAGTTGAACTGGATATGGCCCGTGTCTGTAGGAAGCACACTTCTTCTGTTCTGAGCAAGCTCACTGTTCGGATCCCATAGGAAACACAGTAGAGTAGAAGAGTGCTCTTTTCTCAAATGCAGAGTGTGTTTCTTGTAAGGCGAGTTAGCGTTTGTTTCCCAGTCCTATATGGAGTTGAATCACATGCAGTTGCTTGTTTTACGAGCAAGAGTTGTTTTCTGGTAAGAAGAGTCACTATTGCGCTCCCATTGTCATACACAGGGCAAATAGCACTCGTGTCTGTTCCCAGTAAGTACAGTGTATTGGACTGAAGAGGATCTACTATTCTTGTCAGTTTCCTAAGCATATGGAACTAAATATAGTCGCTGTGTGTTGGAAGCACAGTTCTTTTGTTCTGAGCAAGCTCATTCTTCTGGCCCTATAGGAAACACATTAGAGTAGAAGAGTGCCCTTTCCTAAAAGCAGAGTGTGTTTCTTGTAAGACGAGCTAGCGTTTGTTTCCAAGTCCTAAGTGGAGTTAAATCACATGCAGTTTCTGGTCTTACGAACAAGAGTTGTTCTCTGGTAAGAAGAGTCACTATTGTGCTCCCATTGTCATACACAGGGCAAATAGCACTGTCGTCTATTCCCAGCATGTACAGTGTATTGGACTGAAGAGGATCTACTGTTCTTGTCAGTTTCCTAAGCAGAATTGAACTAGATATGGCCGTGTGTGTAGGAAGCACAGTTCTTTTGTTCTGAGCAAGCTCACTGTTTTGGCCCTATAGGAAACACAGTAGAGTAGAAGAGTGCCCATTTCTCAAAAGCAGAGTGTGTTTCTTGTAAGGCGAGCTAGCGTTTGTTTCCCAGTCCTAAATGGAGTTGAATCACATGCAGTTTTTGGTCCTATGAGCAAGAGTTGTTTTCTGGTAAGAAGAGTCACTATTGCGCTCCCATTGCCATACACAGTACAAATAGCACTGGCGTCTGTTCCCAGCAAGTACAGTGTATTGGACTGAAGAGGAGCTACTGTTCTTGTCAGTTTCCTAAGCAGAGTTGAACGAGATATAGTCGGTGTGTGTAGGAAGCACAGTTCTTTTGTTCTGAGCAAGCTCACTTTTCTGGCCCTATAGGAAACACATTAGAGAAGATGAGTGCTCTTTTCTCAAAAGCAGAGTGAGTTTCTTGTAAGACGAGCTAGCGTTTGTTTCCCAGTCCTAAATGGAGTTGAATCACATGCAGTTTTTGGTCCCATGAGCAAGAGTTGTTTTCTGGAAAGAAGAATCACTATTGCGCTCCCATTGCCATACACAGTGCAAATAGCACTGGCGTCTGTTCCCAGCAAGTACAGTGTATTGGACTGAAGAGGAGCTACTGTTCTTGTCAGTTTCCTAAGCAGAGTTGAACTAGATATGGCCCGTGTGTGTAGGAAGCACGGTTCTTTTGTTCGGAGCAAGCTCACTGTTCGGACCCCATAGGAAACACAGTAGAGTAGATGAGTTGTCTTTTCTCAAAAGCAGAGTGTGTTTATTGTAAGGCGAGCTAGCGTTTGTTTCCCAGTTCTAAATGGAGTTGAATCTCATGCAGTCTTGTCCTATGAGCAAGAGTTGTTTTCTGGTAATGTAAGTCACTATTGCGCTCCCATTGCCACACACAGTGCAAACAGTACTCCCGTCTGTTACCATCAAGTACAGTGTATTGGACTGAAGAGGATCTACTGTTCTTGTCAGTTTCCTAAGCTGAGTTGAACTAGATATGGCCCGTGTGTGTAGGAAGCACAGTCTTTTGTTCTGAGCAAGCTCACTGTTCGGATCCCATAGGAAACACAGTAGAGTAGAAGAGTGTTCTTTTCTCAAAAGCAGAGTGTGTTTCTTATAAGGCGAGCAAGTGTTTGTTTCCCAGTCCTAAATGGTGTTGAATCCCATGCAGTTTCTGATCCTATGAGCAAGAGTTGTTTACTCGTAAGCAAAGTCACTATTGCGCTCCCATTGCCATACACAGTGCAAATAGCACTGGCGTCTGTTCCCAGCAATTACAGTGTATTGGACTGAAGAGGAGCTACTGTTCTTGTCAGTTTCCTAAGCAGAGTTGAACTGGATATGGCCCGTGTGTAGGAAGCACACTTCTTCTGTTCTGAGCAAGCTCACTGTTCGGATCCCATAGGAAGCACAGTAGAGTAGAAGAGTGCTCTTTACTCAAAAGCAGAGTGTGTTTCTTGTAAGGCGAGCTAGCATTTGTTTCCCAGTCCTAAATGGAGTTGAATCACATGCAGTTTTGGGTCCTATGAGCAAGAGTTGTTTTCTGGAAAGAAGAGTCACTATTGCGCTCCCATTGCTATACACAGGGCAAATAGCACTGGCGTCTGTTCCCAGCATGTGCAGTGTATTGGACTGAAGAGTATCTACTGTTCTTGTCAGTTTCCTAAGCAGAGTTTAACTAAATATAGTCGGTGTGTGTAGGAAGCACAGTTCTTTTGTTCTGAGCAAGCTCACTCTTCTGGCCCTATAGGCATCACATTAGAGTAGAAGAGTGCTCTTTTCTCAAAAGCAGAGTGTGTTTCTTGTAAGGCGAGCTAGCGTTTGTTTCCAAGTCCTAAATGGAGTAAAATCACATGCAGTTTCTGGTCCTACGAGCAAGAGTTGTTCTCTGGTAAGAAGAGTCACTATTGCGCTCCCATTGTCATACACAGGGCAAATAGCAGTTGTGTCTATTCCCTGCATGTACAGTGTATTGGACTGAAGAGGATCTACTGTTCTTGTCAGTTTCCTAAGCAGAATTGAACTAGATAAGGCCGTGTGTGTAGGAAGCACAGTTCTTTTGTTCTGAGCAAGCTCACTCTTTTGGCCCTATAGGAAACACAGTAGAGTAGAAGAGTGCCCTTTTCTCAAAAGCAGAGTGTGTTTCTTGTAAGGTGAGCTAGCGTTTGTTTCCCAGTCCTAAATGGAGTTGAATCACATGCAGTTTTTGGTCCTATGAGCAAGAGTTGTTTTCTGGTAAGAAGAGTAACTATTGCGCTCCCATTGCCATACACAGTACAAATAGCACTGGCGTCTGTTCCCAGCAAGTACAGTGTATTGGACTGAAGAGGAGCTACTGTTCTTGTCAGTTTCCTAAGCAGAGTTGAACTAGATATGGCCCGTGTGTGTAGGAAGCACGGTTCTTTTGTTCGGAGCAAGCTCACTGTTCTGGCCCTATAGGAAACACATCAGAGTAATAGAGTGCTCTTTTCTCAAAAGCAGAGTGTGTTTCTTGTAAGGCGAGCTAGCGTTTGTTTCCCAGTCCTAAATGGATTTGAATCACATGCAGTTTCTGGTCCTACGAGCAAGAGTTGTTTTCTGGTAAGAAGAGACAATATTGCGCTCCCATTGTCATACACAAGGCAAATAGCACTGGCGTCTAATCCCAGCATGTACAGTGTATTAAACTGTAGAGGATCTTCTGTTCTTGTCAGTTTCCTAAGCAGAATTGAACCAGATATGGCCGTGTGTCTAGGAAGCACAGTTCTTTTGTTCTGAGCAAGCTCACTGTTTTAGCTCTATAGGAAACGCAGTAGAGTAGATGAGTGCTCTTTTCTCAAAAGCAGAGTGTGTTTCTTGTAAGGAGAGCTAGCGTTTGTTTCCCAGATCTAAAAGGAGTTGAATCACATGAAGTTTTTGGTCCCATGAGCAAGAGTTGTTTTCTGTAAGGAAAGTCACTATTGCGCTCCTATTCCCATACACAGAGCAAATAGCACTCACGTCTGTTCCCAGCATGTACAGTGAATTGGACTGAAGAGGAGCTACTGTTCTTGTCAGTTTCCTAAGCAGAGTAGAACTAGATATGGCCCGTGTGTGTAGGAAGCACAGTGCTTTTGTTCGGAGCAAGCTCACTGTTCGGACCCCATAGGAAACACAGTAGAGTAGATGAGTTGTCTTTACTCAAAAGCAGAGTGTGTTTATTGTAAGGCGAGCTAGCGTTTGTTTCCCAGTTCTAAATGGAGGTGAATCTCATGCAGTTTCTGGTCCTACGAGCAAGAGTTGTTTTCTGGTAAGAAAAGTCACTATTGCGCTCCCATTGCCACACACAGTGCAAATAGCACTGGCGTCTGTTCCCAGCAAGTACAGTGTATTGGACTGAAGAGGAGCTACTGTTCTTGTCAGTTTCCTAAGCAGAGTTGAACGAGATATAGTCGGTGTGTGTAGGAAGCACAGTTCTTTTGTTCTGAGCAAGCTCACTTTTCTGGCCCTATAGGAAACACATTAGAGTAGAAGAGTGCTCTTTTCTCAAAAGCAGAGTGAGTTTCTTGTAAGGCGAACTAGCGTTTGTTTCCCAGTTCTAAATGGAGTTGAATCTCATGCAGTATCTGGTCCTACGAGCAAGAGTTGTTTTCTGGTAAGGAAAGTCACTATTGCGCTCCCATTGCCACACACAGTGCAAATAGCTCTCCCGTCTGTTACCATCAAGTACAGTGTATTGGACTGAAGAGGATCTACTGTTCTTGTCAGTTTCCTAAGCAGAGTTGAACTAGATATGGCCCGTGTGTGTAGGAAGCACAGTTCTTTTGTTCTGAGCAAGCTCACTGTTCGGATCCCATAGGAAACACAGTAGACTAGAAGAGTGTTCTTTTCTCAAAAGCAGAGTGTGTTTCTTATAAGGCGAGCATGTGTTTGTTTCCCAGTCAGAAATGGAGTTGAATCCCATGCAGTTTCTGGTCCTACAAGCAAGAGTTGTCCTCTGGTAAGAAGAGTCACTATTGCGCTCCAATTTTCATACAAATTACAAATAGCACTGGCGTCTGTTCCCAGCATGTACAGTGTATTGGACTGAGGAGGATCTACTGTTATTGTCAGTTTCCTAAGCAGAATTGAATTAGATATGGCCGTGTGTGTAGGAAGCACAGTTCTTTTGTTTTGAGCAAGCTCACTGTTCTGACCCTATAGGAAACACAGTAGAGTAGAAGAGTGATCTCTACTCAAAAGCAGAATGTGTTTCTTGTAAGGCGAGCTAGTGTTTGTTTCCCAGTCCTAAATGAAGTTGAATCACATGCAGTTTTTGGTCCTACGAGCAAGAGTTGTTTTCTGGTAAGGAAAGTCACTATTGTGCTCCCATTGCCATACACAGTGCAAAGAACACTCGCATCTGTTTCCATTAAGTACAGTGTATTGGACTGAAGAGGATCTACTATTCTTGTCAGTTTCCTAAGCAGAATTGAACTAGATATGGCCGTGAGTGTAGGAAGCACAGTTCTTTTGTTCTGAGCAAGCTCACTGTTTGGCCCTTTAGGAAACACAGTAGAGTAGAAGAGTGCTCTTTTCTCAAAAGCAGTGTGTGTTTCTTGTAAGGGAGCTAGCGTTTGTTTCGCAGTCCTAAATGGAATTGAATCATATGTAGTTTCTGGTCCTTCGAGCAAGAGTTGTTTTCTGTTAAGAAGAGTCACTATTGCGCTCTCATTGTCATACACAGGGCAAATAGCACTGTCGTCTGTTCCCAGCATGTACAGTGTATTGGACTGAAGAGGATCTACTGTTCTTGTCAGTTTCCTAAGCAGAGTTGAACTAAATATAGTCGGTGTGTGTAGGAAGCACAGTTCTTTTGTTCTGAGCAAGCTCACTCTTCGGACCCTATAGGAAACACAGTGGAGTAGAAGTGTGCTCTTTTCTCAAAAGCAGAGTGTATTTCTTGTAAGGCGAGCTAGTGTTGTTTCCCAGTCCTAAATGGTGTTGAATCCCATGCAGTTTCTGGTACTACGAGCAAGAGTTGTTTTCTGGTACGGAAAGTCACTATTGTGCTCCCATTGCCATACACAGTGCACATAGCACTGGTGTCTGTTCCCAGCAAGTACAGTGTATTGTACTGAAGAGGAGCTACTGTTCTTGTCAGTTTCCTAAGCAGAATTGAACTGGATATGGCCCGTGTGTAGGAAGCACACTTCTTCTGTTCTGAGCAAGCTCACTGTTCGGATCCCATAGGAAACACAGTAGAGTAGAAGAGTGCTCTTTTCTCAAAAGCAGAGTGTGTTTCTTGTAAGGCGAGCTAGCGTTTGTTTCCCAGTCCTAAATGGAGTTGAATCCCATGCAGTTTTTGGTCCTACGAGCAAGAGTTGTTTTCCGGAAAGAAGGGTCACTATTGCGCTCCCATTGCTATACACAGGGCAAATAGCACTGGCGTCTGTTCCCAGCATGTGCAGTGTATTGGACTGAAGAGGATCTACTGTTCTTGTCAGTTTCCTAAGCAGAGTTGAACTAAATATAGTCGGTGTGTTTAGGAAGCACAGTTCTTTTGTTCTGAGCAAGCTCACTCTTCTGGCCCTATAGGAATCACATTAGAGTAGAAGAGTGTACTTTTCTCAAAAGCAGAGTGTGTTTCTTGTAAGGCAAGCTAGCGTTTGTTTCCCAGTCCTAAATGGAGTAAAATCACATGCAATTTCTGGTCCTACGAGCAAGAGTTGTTCTCTGGTAAGAAGAGTCACTATTGCGCTCCCATTGTCATAAACAGGGCAAATAGCACTGGCGTCTATTCCCTGCATGTACAGTGTATTGGACTGAAGAGGATCTACTGTTCCTGTCAGTTTCCTAAGCAGAATTGAACTAGATAAGGCCGTGTGTGTAGGAAGCACAGTTCTTTTTTCTGAGCAAGCTCACTGTTTTGGCGCTATAGGAAACACAGTAGAGTAGAAGAGTGCCCTTTTCTAAAAAGCAGAGTGTGTTTCTTGTCAGGCGAGGTAGCGTTTGTTTCCCAGTCCTAAATGGAGTTGATTTCCATGCAGTTTCTGGTCCTATGAGCAAGAGTTGTTTTACGGAAAGAAGAGTCACTATTGCGCTCCAATTGTCACACACAGCACAAATAGCTCTGGCGTCTGTTTTCAGCAAGTACAGTGTATTGGACTGAAGAGGAGCTACTGTTCTTGTCAGTTTCCTAAGCAGAGTTGAACGAGATATAGTCGGTGGGTGTAGGAAGCACAGTTCTTATGTTCTGAGCAAGCTCACTTTTCTGGCCCTATAGGAAACACATTAGAGTAGAAGAGTGCTCTTTTCTCAAAAGGAGAGTGAGTTTCTTGTAAGGCGAGCTAGCGTTTGTTTCCCAGTCCTAAATGGAGTTGAATCACATGCAGTTTTTGGTCCAATGAGCAAGAGTTGTTTTCTGGAAAGAAGAGACACTATTGCGCTCTCATTGTCATACACAGGGCAAATAGCACTGGCGTCTACTCCCTGCATGTACAGTGTATTGGACTGAAGAGGAACTACTGCTCTTTTCAGTTTCCTAAGCAGAATTGAACTAGATAAGGTCGTGTGTGTAGGAAGCACAGTTCTTTTGTTCTGAGCAAGCTCACTGTTTTGGCCCAATAGGAAACACAGTAGAGTAGAAGAGTGCTCTTTTCTCAAAAGCAGATTGTGTTTCTTATAAGGCGAGTATGTGTTTGTTTCCCAGTCCTAAATGGAGTTGAATCCCATGCAGTTTCTGGTCCTACAAGCAAGAGTTGTCTTCTGGTAAGAAGAGTCACTATTGCGCTCCAATTGTCATACAAATTACAAATAGCACTGGCGGCTGTTCCCAGCATGTACAGTGTATTGGACTGAGGAGGATCTACTGTTATTGTCAGTTTCCTAAGCAGAATTGAATTAGATATGGCCGTGTGTGTAGGAAGCACAGTTCTTTTGTTCTGAGCAAGCTCACTGTTCTGGCCCTATAGGAAACACAGTAGAGTAGAAGAGTGATCTTTACTCAAAAGCAGAATGTGTTTCTTGTAAGGCGAGCTAGCGTTTGTTTCCCAGTCCTAAATGGAGTTGAATCACATGCAGTTTTTGGTCCTACGAGCAAGAGTTGTTTTCTGGTAAGGAAAGTCACTATTGTGCTCCCATTGCCATACACAGTGCAAATAACACTCGCATCTGTTCCCATTAAGTACAGTGTATTGGACTTAAGAGGAGCTACTGTTCTTTCAGTTTCCTAAGTAGAGTTGAACTAGATATGGCCCTTGTGTGTAGGAAGCACAGTTCCTTTTTTCTGAGCAAGCTCACTGTTCTGGGCTTATCAGAAACACATTAGAGTAGAATAGTGCTCTTTTCTCAAAAGCAGCGTGTGTTTCTTGTAAGGAGAGCTAGCATTTGTTTCCCAGTCCTAAATGGAGTTGAATCACATGCAGTTTCTGGTCCTACGAGCAAGAGTTGTTTTCTGGTAAGAAGAGACAATATTGCGCTCCCAAATTCATACACAAGGCATATAGCACTGGCGTCTATTCCCAGCATGTACAGTGTATTAGACTGTAGAGGATCTACTGTTCTTGTCAGTTTCCTAAGCAGAATTGATCCAGATATGGCCATGTGTCTAGGAAGCACAGTTCTTTTGTTCTGAGCAAGCTCACTGTTTTGGCCCTTTAGGATACACAGTAGAGTAGAAGAGTGCTCTTTTCTCAAAAGCAGAGTGTGTTTCTTGTAAGGGAGCTAGCGTTTGTTTCCCAGTCCTAAATGGAGTTGAATCACATGCAGTTTCTGGTCGTACGAGCAAGAGTTGTTTTCTGGTAAGGAAAGTCACTATTGCGCTCCCATTGCCATACACAGTGCAAATAGCACTGGCGTCTGTTCCCAGGAAGTACAGTGTATTGGACTGAAGAGGAGCTACTGTTCTTGTCAGTTTCCTAAGCAGAGTTGAATGGATATGGCCCATGTGTAGAAAGCACACTTCTTCTGTTCTGAGCAAGCTCACTCTTCTGGCCCTCTAGGAATCACATTGGAGTAGAAGAGTGCTCTTTTCTCAAAACAGAGTGTCGTTCTTGTAAGGCAAGCTAGCGTTTTTTTCCCAGTCCTAAATGGAGTAAAATCACATGCAGTTTCTGGTCCTATGAGCAAGAGTTGTTCTCTGGTAAGAAGAGTCACTATTGCGCTCCCATTGCCATACACAGTGCAAATAGCACTGGCGTCTGTTCCCAGCAAGTACAGTGTATTGGACTGAAGAGGAGCTACTGTTCTTGTCTGTTTCCTAAGCAGAGTTTAACTAGATATGGCCCGTGTGTGTAGGAAGCACGGTTCTTTTGTTCGGAGCAAGCTCACTGTTCGGACCCCATCGAAAACACAGTAGAGTAGATGAGTTGTCTTTTCTCAAAAGCAGAGTGTGTTTATTGTAAGGCGAGATAGCGTTTGTTTCCCAGTTCTAAATGGAGTTGAATCTCATGCAGTTTCTGGTCCTATGAGCAAGAGTGGTTTTCTGGTAAGGAAAGTCACTATTGCGCTCCCATTGCCACACACAGTGCAAATAGCACTCGCGTCTGTTTCCATCAAGTACAGTGTATTGGACTGAAGAGGATCTACTGTTCTTGTCAGTTTCCTAAGAAGAGTTGGAATAGATATGTCCCGTGTGTGTAGGAAGCACAGTTCTTTTTTTCTGAGCAAGCTCACTCTTCAGACCCTATAGGAAACACAGTAGAGTAGAAGTGTGCTCTTTTCTCAAAAGCAGAGTCTATTTCTTGTAAGGCGAGCTAGTGTTTGTTTCCCAGTTCTACATGGTGTTGAATCCCATGCAGTTTCTGGTCCTACTAGCAAGAGTTGTTTTCTGGTAAGGAAAGTCACGATTGCGCTCCCATTGCCATACACAGTGCAAATAGCACTGGAGTCTGTTCCCAGCAAGTACAGTGTATTGGACTGAAGAGGAGCTACTGTTCTTGTCAGTTTCCTAAGCAGAGTTGAACTGGATATGGCCCGTGTGTGTAGGAAACACACTTCTTCTGTTCTGAGCAAGCTCACTGTTCAGATCCCATAGGAAACACAGTAGAGTAGAAGAGTGCTCTTTTCTCAAAAGCAGAGTGTGTTTCTTGTAAGGCGAGCTAGCGTTTGTTTCCCAGTCCTAAATGGAGTTGAATCCCATGCAGTTTTTGGTCCTACGAGCAAGAGTTGTTTTCTGGAAAGAAGAGTAAGTATTGCGCTCCCATTGCTATACACAAGGCAAATAGCACTGGCGTCTGTTCCCAGCATGTGCAGTGTATTGGACTGAAGAGGATCTACTGTTCTTGTCAGTTTCCTAAGCAGAGTTGAACTAAATATAGTCGGTTTGTGTAGGAAGCACAATTCTTTTGTTCTGAGCAAGCTCACTCTTCTGGCCCTATAGGAAACACATTAGAGTAGAAGAGTGCTCTTTTCTCAAAAGCAGAGTGTGTTTCCTGTAAGGCAAGCTAGCGTTTGTTTCCCAGTCCTAAATGGAGTAAAATCACATGCAGTTTCTGGTCCTACGAGCAAGAGTTTTTTTTCTGGTAAGAAGAGTCACTATTGCGCTCCCATTGTCATACACAGGGCAAATAGCACTGGCGTCTATTCCCAGCATGTACAGTGTATTGGACTGAAGAGGATTTACTGTTCTTGTCAGTTTCCTAAGCAGAATTGAACTAGATATGGCCGTGTGTGTAGGAAGCACAGTTCTTTTGTTCTGAGCAAGCTCACTGTTTTGGCCCTATAGGAAACACAGTAGAGTAGAAGAGTGCCCTTTTCTCAAAAACAGAGTGTGTTTCTTGTAAGGGGAGCTAGCGTTTGTTTTTCAGTCCTAAATGGAGTTGAATCACACGCAGTTTCTGGTCCTATGACCAAGAGTTGTTTTCTGGTAAGAAGAGTCACTCTTGCGCTCCCATTGTCATACACAGGGCAAATAGCACTGGCGTCTGTTCCCAGCATGTACAGTGTATTGGACTGAAGAGGATCTACTGTTCTTGTCAGTTTCCTAAGCAGAATTGTTGTAGATATGGCCCGTGTTGGTAGGAAGCACAGTTCTTTTGTTCTGAGCAAGCTCACAGTTCGGACCCCATAAGAAACACAGTAGAGTGGAAGAGTGCTCTTTTCTCAAAAGCAGAGTGTGTTTATTGTAAGGTGAGCTAGCGTTTGTTTCCCAGTACTAAATGGAGTTGAATCACATGCAGTTTCTGGTCCTATGAGCAAGAGTTGTTTTCTGGTAAGAAGAGTCACTATTGTGCTCCCATTGTCATACACAGGGCAAATAGCACTGGCGTCTATTCCCAGCATGTACAGTGTATTGGACTGAAGAGGATCTACTGTTCTTGTCAGTTTCCTAAGCAGAATTGAACTAGATATGGACGTTTGTGTAGGAAGCACAGTTTTTTAGTTCTGAGCAAGCTCACTGTTTTGGCCCTATAGGAAACACAGTAGAGTAGAAGAGTGCCCTTTTCTCAAAGGCAGAGCGTTTTTCTTGTAAGGCGAGCTAGCGTTTGTTTCCCAGTCCTAAGTTGAGTTGAGTCACATGCAGTTTCTAGTTCTAGGAGCAAGAGTTGTTTTCTGGTAAGAAGAGTCACTATTGCGCTCCCATTGTCATACACAGGGCAAATAGCACTGGCGTCTGTTCCCAGCATGTACAGTGTATTGGACTGAAGAGGATCTACTGTTCTTGTCATTTTCCTCTGCAGAATTGATCTAGATATGGCCCGTGTGTGTAGGAAGCACACTTCTTTTGTTCTGAGCAAGCTCACTGTTCTGGCCCTATAGGAAACACAGTGGAGTAGAACAGTGCTCTTTTCTCAAAAGCAGAGTGTGTTTCTTGTAAGGCCAGCTGGCGTTTGTTTCCAGTCCTGAATGGAGTTGAATCACATGCAGTTTTTGGTCCTACGAGCAAGAGTTGTTTTCTGGTAAGAAGAGTCACTATTGCGCTCCCATTTCCATACACAGTGCAATTAGCACTCGCGTCTGTTCCCAGCAAGTACAGTGTTTTGTACTGAAGAGGAGCTACTGTTCTTTTCAGTTTTCTCAGCAGAGTTGAACTAGATATGGCCCGTGTGTGTAGGAAGCACAGTTCTTTTGTTCTGAGCAAACTCACTGTTCGCACCCCATAGGAAACACAGTAGAGTAGATGAGTGGCCTTTTCTCAGAAGCAGAATGTGTTTCTTCTAAGGCGAGCTAGCATTTGTTTCCCAGTCCTAAATGGAGTTGAATCACGTGCAGTTTCTCGTCCTACCAGCAAGAGATGTTTTCTGGTACGAAGAGTCACTATTGCGTTCCCATTGTCATACACAAGGCAAATAGCACTGGCGTCTATTCCCAGCATGTACAGTGTATTGGACTGAAGAGGATCTACTGTTCTTGTCAGTTTCCTAAGCAGAATTGAACTAGATATGGTCGTGTGTGTAGGAAGCACAGTTCTTTTGTTCTGAGCAAGCTCACTGTTTTGGCCCTATAGGAAACACATTAGAGTAGAAGAGTGCTCTTTTCTCAAAAGCAGAGTGTGTTTCTTGTAAGGCGAGCTAGCGTTTGTTTCCCAGTCCTAAATTGAGTTGAGTCACATGCAGTTTCTGGTCCTACGAGCAAGAGTTGTTTTCTGGTAAGAAGAGTCACTATTGTGCTACCATTGCCATACACAGGGCAAATAGCACTCGCGTCTGTTCCCAGCAAGTACAGTGTATTGGGCTGAATAGGAGCTACTGTTCTTGTCAGTTTCCTAAGGAGAATTGAACTAGATATGGCCGTGTGTGAAGGAAGCACAGTTCTTTTGTTCTGAGTAAGCTCACTGTTCGGACCCCATAGGAAACACTGTAGAGTAGAAGAGTGCTCTTTTCTCAAAAGCAGAGTGTGTTTCTTGTAAGGCGAGCTCGCGTTTGTTTCCCAGTCCTAAATGGAGTTGAATCCCATGCAGTTTCTGGTCCTACGAGCAAGAGTTGTTTTCTGGTAAGAAGAGTCACTATTGCGCTCCCATTGTCATACACAGGGCAAATAGCACTGGCGTCTGTTCCCAGCATGTACAGTGTATTGGACTGAATTATATCTACTGTTCTTGTCAGTTTCCTAAGCAGAGTTGAACTAGATATAGTCGTTGTGTGTAGGAAGCAGAGTTCTTTTGTTCTGAGCAAGCTCACTGTTTTGGCCCTATAGGAAACACATTGGAGTAGAAGAGTGCTCTTTTCTCCAAAGCAGAGTGTGTTTCTTGTAAGGGGAGCTAGCGTTTGTTTCCAGTCCTAAATTGAGTTGAATCACATGCAGTTTCTAGTTCTAGGAGCAAGAGTTGTTTTCTGGTAAGAAGAGTCACTATTGCGCTCCCATTGTCATACACAGGGCAAATAGCACTGGCGTCTGTTCCCAGCATGTACAGTGTATTGGACTGAAGAGGATCTACTACTCTTGTCATTTTCCTCTGGAGAATTGATCTAGATATGGCCCGTGTGTGTAGGAAGCACACTTCTTTTGTTCTGAGCAAGCTCACTGTTCTGGCCCTATAGGAAACACAGGAGAGTAAAGAGTGCTCTTTTCTGAAAAGCAGAGTGTGTTTCTTGTAAGGCCAGCTGGCGTTTGTTTCCAGTCCTAAATGGAGTTGAATCACATGCAGTTTTTGGTCCTACGAGCAAGAGTTGTTTTCTGGTAAGAAGAGTCACTATTGCGCTCCCATTTCCATACACAGTTCAAATAGCACTCGCGTCTGTTCTCAGCAAGTACAGTGTATTGGACTGAAGAGGAGCTACTGTTCTTGTCAGTTTCCTAAGCAGACTTGAACTAGATATGGCCCGTGAGTGTAGGAAGCACAGTTCTTTTGTTCTCAGCAAGCTCACTGTTCGGACCCAATAGGAATCACAGTAGAGTAGATGAGTGCCCTATTCTCAGAAGCAGAATGTGGTTCTTGTAAGGCGAGCCAGCGTTTGTTTCCCAGTCCTAAATGGACTTGAATCACATGCAGTTTCTGGTCCTACGGGGAAGAGTTGTTTTCTGGTAAGAAGAGTCACTATTGCACTCTCATTGTCATACACAGGGCAAACAGCCCTGGCGTCTGTTCCCAGCATGTACATTGTACTGGACTGAAGAGGATCTACTGTTCTTGACCGTTTCCTAAGCAGAGTTGAACTAGATATGGCCCGTGTGTGTAGGAAGCACAGTTCTTTTTTTCTGAGCAAGCTTACTGTTTTGGCGCTATAGGAAACACAGTAGAGTAGAAGAGTGCCCTTTTCTCAAAATCAGAGTGTGTTTCTTGTAAGGCAACCTGCGTTTGTTTCCCAGTCCTAAATGGAGGTGAATCACATGAAGTTTTTGGTCCTATGAGCAAGAGTTGTTTTCTGGTAAGGAAAGTCACTATTGGGCTCCCATTGCCATACAGAGTGCAAATAGCACTCGCGTCTGTTCCCAGCATGTACAGTGTTTTGGACTGAAGGGGAGTTACTGTTCTTGTCAGTTTCCTAAGCAGAGTTGAACTAGATATGGCCCGTGTGTATAGGAAGCATAGTTCTTTTGTTCTGAGGAAGCTCACTGTTCAGACCCAATAGGAAACACAGTAGAGTAGAAAAGCGCCCTTTTCTCAGAAGCAGAGTTTGTTCCTTGTAAGGCGAGCTAGCTTTTGTTTCCCAGTCCTAAATGGAGTTGTATCTCATGCAGTTTCTGGTCCTACGAGCAAGAGTTGTTTTCTGGTAAGAAGAGTCACTATTGCGCTCCCATTGTCACACAGGGCAAACAGGACTGGCGTCTCTTACCAGCAAGTACAGTGTATTGGACTGAAGAGGAGCTACTGTTCTTGTCAGCTTCTTAAGCAGAGTTAAACTAGATATGGCCCGAGTGTGTAGGAAGCAGAGTTCTTTTGTTCTGAGCATGCTCACTGTTTTGGCCCTATAGGAAACACAGTAGAATAGAAGAGTACCCTTTTCTCAAAAGCAGAGTGTGTTTCTTGTAAGGCGAGCTAGCGTTTGTTTCCCAGTCCTAAATGGAGTTGAATCTCATGCATTTTCTGGTCCTACGAGCAAGAGTTGTTTTCTCATAAGAAGAGTCACTATTGCGCTCCCATTGTCATACACAGGGCAAACAGCACTGGCGTTTCTTACCAGCAAGTACAGTGTATTGGACTGAAGAGGAGCTACTGTTCTTGTCAGTTTCCTCTGCAGAATTGATCTAGATATGGTCCGTGAGTGTAGGAAGCACACTTCTTTTATTCTGAGCAAGCTCACTGTTCTGGCCCTATAGGAAACACAGTAGAGTAGAAGAGAGCTCTTTTCTCAAAAGCAGAGTGTGTTTCTTGTAAGGCCAGCTGGTGTTTGTTTCCAGTCATAAATGGAGTTGAGTCACATGTAGTTTTTGGTCCTACGAGCAAGAGTTGTTTTCTGCTAAGAAGAGTCACTATTATGCTCCCATTTCCATACACAGTGCAAATAACACTCGCGTCTGTTCCCAGCAAGTACAGTGTATTGGAATAAAGGGGAGCTACTGTTCTAGTCAGTTTCCTAAGCACAGTTAAATTAGATATGGCACGTGTGTTTAGGAAGCACAGTTCTTTTGTTCTGAGCAAGCTCACTATTCTGGCCCTATAGTAAACACAGTAGAGTAGAAGAGTACTCTTTTTTCAAAAGCAGAGGGTGTTTCTTGTAAGGCGAGCTAGCATTTGTTTCCCAGTCCTAAATGGAGTTGAATCACATGCAGTTTCTGGTCCTACGAGCAAGAGTTGTTTTCTGGTAAGGAAAGTCACTATTGTGCTCCCATTGCCATACACAGGGCAAATAGCCCTGGCGTCTGTTCCCAGCAAGTACAGTGTATTGGGCTGAAAAGGGTCTACTGTTCTTGTCAGTTTCCTAAGCAGAATTGAACCAGATATGGCCGTGTGTGTAGTAAGCACAGTTCTTTTGTTCTGAGCAAGCTCGCTGTTTGACCCCTTAGGAAACACTGTAGAGTAGAAGAGTGCTCTTTCCTCAAAAGCAGAGTGTGTTTCTTGTAAGTCGAGCTAGCGTTTGTTTCCCAGTACTAAATGGAGTTGAATCACATGCAGTTTCTGGTCCTACGAGCAAGGCTTGTTTTCTGGTAAGAAGAATCACTATTGTGCTTCCATTGTCATACACAGGGCAAATAGCACTGGCGTCTGTTTACATCAAGTACAGTGTATTGGACTGAAGAGGAGCTACTGTTCTTGTCAGTTTCCTAAGCAGAATTGAACTAGAAATGTCCATGAGTATAGGAAGCAGAGTTCTTTTGTTCTGAGCAAGCTCACTGTTTTGGCACTATAGGAAACACAGTAAAGTAGAAGAGTACCCTTTTCTCAAAAGCAGAGTGTGTTTCTTGTAAGGCAAGCTAGCATTTGTTTCCCAGTCCTAAATGGAGTTGAATCACATGCAGTTTCTAGTTCTACGAGCAAGAGTTGTTTTCTCATAAGAAGATTCATTATTGTGCTCCCATTGTCATACACAGGGCAAATAGCACTGGCGTCTGATCCCAGCATGTACAGTGTATTGGACTGAAGAGGAGCTACTGTTCTTGTCATTTTCCTCTGCAGAATTGATCTAGATATGGTCTGTGTGTGTAGGAAGCACAGTTCTTTTGTTCTGAGCAAGCTCACTGTTCTGCCCCTATAGGAAACACAGAAGAGTAGAAGAGTGCTCTTTTCTCAAAAGCAGAGTGTGTTTCTTGTAAGGCCAGCTGGCGTTTGTTTCCAGTCCTAAATGGAGTTGAATCTCATGCAGTTTTTGGTCCTACGAGCAAGAGTTGTTTTCTGGTAAGAAGAGTCACTATTACGCTCCCATTTCCATACGCAGAGCAAATAACACTGGCGTCTGTTCCCAGCAAGTACAGTGTATTGGAATAAAGGGGAGCTACTGTTCTAGTCAGTTTCCTAAGCACAGTTAAATTAGATATGGCACATGTGTAGGAAGCACAGTACTTTTATTCTGAGCAAGCTCACTATTCTGGCCCTATAGTAAACACAGTAGAGTAGAAGAGTACTCTTTCCTCAAAAGCAGAGGGTGTTTCTTGTAAGGCGAGCTAGCATTTGTTTCCCAGTCCTAAATGGAGTTGAATCACATGCAGTTTCTGGTCCTACGAGCCAGAGTTGTTTTCTGGTAAAGAAAGTCACTATTGTGCTCCCATTGCCATACACAGGGCAAATAGCACTGGCGTCTGTTCCCAGCAAGTACAGTGTTTTAGACTGAAGAGGAGCTACTGTTCTTCTCAGTTTCCTAAGCAGAGTTGAACTAGATATAGTCGTTGTGTGTAGGAAGCAGAGTTCTTTTGTTCTGAGCAAACTCACTGTTTTGGCCCTATAGGAAACACATTGGAGTAGAAGAGTGCTCTTTTCTCCAAAGCAGAGTGTGTTTCTTGTAAGGCGAGCTAGCGTTTGTTTCCCAGTCCTAAATGGAGTTGAATCCCATGCAGTTTCTGGTCCTACAAGCAAGAGTTGTTTTCTAGTAAGAAGAGTCACTATTGCACTGTCATTGTCATACACAGGGCAAACAGCCCTGGCGTCTGTTCCCAGCATGTACAGTGTATTGGACTGAAGAGGATCTACTGTTCTTGTCAGTTTCCTAAGCAGAGTTGAACTATATATGGCCCGTGTGTGTAGGAAGCACAGTTCTTTTGTTCTGAGCAAGCTTACTTTTTTGGCCCTATAGGAAACACAGTAGAGTAGAATAGTGCCCTTTTCTCAAAATCACAGTGTGTTTCTTGTAAGGCAAGCCTGCGTTTGTTTCCCAGTCCTAAATGGAGGTGAATCACATGCAGTTTTTGGTCCTATGAGCAAGAGTTATTTTCTGGTAAGGAAAGTCACTATTGGGCTCCCATTGCCATACAGAGTGCAAATAGCACTCGCGTCTGTTCCCAGCAAGTACAGTGTTTTGGACTGAAGTGGAGCTACTGTTCTTGTCAGTTTCCTAAGCAGAGTTGAACTAGATATGGCCCGTCTGTGTAGGAAGCACAGTTCTTTTGTTCTGAGCAAGCTCACTGTTCGGACCCCTTAGGAAACACATTGGAGTAGAAGAGTGCCCTTTTCTCAGGAGCAGAGTGTGTTTCTTGTAAGGCGAGCTAGGGTTGGTTTCCCAGTTCTAAATGGAGTTGAATCTCATGCAGTTTCTGGTCCTACGAGCAAGAGTTGTTTTCTGGTAAGAAGAGTCACTATTGCGCTCCCATTGTCATACACAGGGCAAACAGCACTGGCGTCTGTTACCAGCAAATACAGTGTATTGGACTGAAAAGGAGCTACTGTTCTTGTCAGTTTCTTAAGCAGAGTTGAACTAGATATGGCCCGTGTTTGTAGAAAGCAGAGTTCTTTTGTTCTGAGCAACCTCACTGTTTTGGCCCTATAGGAAACTCAGTAGAGTAGAAGATTACCCTTTTCTCAAAAGCAGAGTGTGTTTCTTGTATGGCGAGCTAGCGTTTGTTTCCCAGTGCTAAATGGAGTTGAATCACATGCAGTTTCTAGTTCTACGAGCAAGAGTTGTTTTCTCATAACAAGAGTCACTATTGTGCTCCCATTGTCGTACACAGGGCAAATAGCACTGGCGTCTGTTCGCAGCCTGTACAGTGTATTGGACTGAAGAGGATCTACTGTTCTTGTCATTTTCATCTGCAGAATTGATCTAGATATGGCCCGTGTGTGTAGGAAGCACACTTCTTTTGTTCTGAGAAAGCTCACTGTCCTGGCCCTATAGGAAACACATTAGAGTACAAGAGTGCTCTTTTCTCAAAAGCAGAGTGTGTTTCTTGTAAGGCCAGCTGGCGTTTGTTTCCCGTCCTAAATGGAGTTGAATCACATGCAGTTTTGGTCCTACGAGCAAGAGTTGTTTTCTGGTAAGAAGAGTCACTATTGCACTCCCACTGTCATACACAGGGCAAACAGCACTGGCGTCTGTTACCAGCAAGTACAGTGTATTGGACTGAAGAGGAGCTACTCTTCTTGTCAGTTTCTTAAGCAGAGTTGAACTAGATATGGCCCGTGTTTGTAGAAAGCAGAGTTCTTTTGTTCTGAGCAACCTCACTGTTTTGGCCCTATAGGAAACACAGTAGAGTAGAAGATTACCCTTTTCTCAAAAGCAGAGTGTGTTTCTTGTATGGCGAGCTAGCGTTTGTTTCCCAGTGCTAAATGGAGTTGAATCACATGCAGTTTCTAGTTCTACGAGCAAGAGTTGTTTTCTCATAACAAGAGTCACTATTGTGCTCCCATTGTCGTACACCGGGCAAATAGCACTGGCGTCTGTTCGCAGCCTGTACAGTGTATTGGACTGAAGAGGATCTACTGTTCTTGTCATTTTCCTCTGCAGAATTGATCTAGATATGGCCTGTGTGTGTAGGAAGCACACTTCTTTTGTTCTGAGAAAGCTCACTGTCCTGGCCCTATAGGAAACACATTAGAGTACATGAGTGCTCTTTTCTCAAAAGCAGAGTGTGTTTCTTGTAAGGCCAGCTGGCGTTTGTTTCCAGTCCTAAATGGAGTTGAATCACATGCAGTTTTGGTCCTACGAGCAAGAGTTGTTTTCTGGTAGGAAGAGTCACTATTGCGCTCCCATTTCCATACACAGTGCAAATAACACTCGCGTCTCTTTCCAGCAAGTACAGTGTATTGGAATACAGTGGAGCTACTGTTCTTGTCAGTTTCCTAAGCACAGTTAAATTAGATATGGCACGTGTGTGTAGGAAGCACAGTTCTTTTGTTCTGAGCAAGCTCACTATTCTGGTCCTATAGTAAACACAGTAGAGTAGAAGAGTACTCTTTTCTCAAAAGCAGAGTGTGTTTCTTGTAAGGCGAGCTAGCATTTGTTTCCCAGTCCTAAATGGAGTTGAATTACATGCAGTTTCTGGTCCTACGAGCAAGAGTTTTTTTCTGGTAAGGAAAGTCACTATTGTGCTCCCATTGACATACACAGTGCAAATAGCACTCGCCTCTATTCCCAGCAAATACACTGTATTGGACTGAAGAGGAGCTACTGTTCTTGTCAGTTTCCTAAGCAGAGTTGAACTAGATATGGCCCGTGTGTGCAGGAAGCACAGTTCTTTTGTTCTGTGCAAGCACACTGTTCGGACCCCTTAGGAAATACAGTAGAGTAGAAGAGTGCCCTTTTCTCAGAAACAGAGTGTGTTTCTTGTAAAGCAAGCTAGCGTTTGTTTCCCAGTCCTAAAGGGAGTTGAATCACATGCAGTTTCTGGTCCTACGAGCAAGAGTTGTTTTCTGGTAAGAAGAGTCACTATTGCGCTCCCATTGCCATACACAGTGCAAATAGCACTCGCGTCTGTTCTCAACAAGTACAGTGTATTGGACTGAAGAGGAGCTACTGTTCTTGTCAGTTTCCTAAGCAGAGTTGAACTAGATATGGCCCATGTGTGTAGGAAGCACAGTTCTTTTGTTCTGAGCTAGCTCACTGTTCGGACCCCATAGGAAACACAGTAGAGTGGATAAGTGCTCTTTTCTCAAAAGCAGAGTGTGTTTCTTGTAAGGCAAGCTAGCATTTGTTTCCCAGTTATAAATGGAGTTGAATCACATGCAGTTTTTGGTCCTATGAGCAAGATTTGTTTTCTGGTAAGGAAAGTCACTATTGCGCTCCCATTGCCATACACAGTGCAAATAGCACTCGCGTCTGTTCCCAGCAAGTACAGTGTATTGGACTGAAGCGGAGCTACTGTTCTTGTCAGTTTCCTAAGCAGAGTTGAACTAGATATGTCCCGTGTGTGTAGGAAGCACAGTTCTTTTGTTCTGAGCAAGCTCAATGTTCGGACCCCATAGGAAACAAAGTAGAGTAGAAGACTGCTCTTTTCTCAAAAGCAGAGTGTCTTTCTTGTAAGGCAAGCTACCGTTTGTTTCCCAGTCCTAAATGGAGTTGAATCACATGCAGTTTTTGGTCCTACGAGCAAGAGTTGTTTTCTGGTAAGGAAAGTCACTATTGCGCTCCCATTGCCATACACAGTGCAAATAGCACTCGCGTCTGTTCCCAGCAAGTACAGTGTATTGGACTGAAGCGGAGCTACTGTTCTTCTCAGTTTCCTAAGCAGAGTTGATCTAGATATGGCCCGTGTGTGTAGGAAGCACATTTCTTTTGTTCTGAGCAAGCTCACTGTTCTGACCCCATAGGAAATACAGTAGAGCAGAAGAGTGCTCTTTTCTCAAAAGCAGAGTGTGTTTCTTGTAAGGCGAGCTAGTGTTTGTTTCCCAGTCAGAAATGGAGTTGAAACCCATGCAGTTTCTGGTCCTACAAGCAAGAGGTGTTTTCTAATAAGAAGAGTCACTATTGGGCTCCCATTGTCATACAGAGGACAAAAAGCACTGGCGTCTGTTCCCAGCTGTACAATTTATTTGACTGAAAAGAATCTACTGTTCTTGTCAGTTTCCTAAGCAGAATTGAACTAGATATGGCTGTATTTGTAGGAATCACAGTTCTTTGTTCTGAGCAAACTCACTGTTCTGGCCCTATTGGAAAAACAGTAGAGTAGAAGAGTGCTCTTTTCTCAAAAGCAGAGTGTGTTTCTTGTAAGGCGAGCTAGAGTTTGTTTCCCAGTCCTAAATGGAGTTGAATCACATGCAGTTTCTGGTCCTACCAGCAAGAGTTGTTTTCTGGTAAGGAAAGTCACTATTGCGCTCCCATTGCCATACACAGTGCAAATAGCACTCGCGTCTGTTCCCAGCAAGTACAGTGTATTGGACTGAAGCGGAGCTACTGTTCTTGTCAGTTTCCTAAGCAGAGTTGAACTAGTAATGGCCCGTGTGTGTAGGAAGCACAGTTCTTTGGTTCTGAGCAAGCTCAATGTTCGGACCCCATAGGAACCAAAGTAGAGTAGAAGACTGCTCTTTTCTCAAAAGCAGAGTGTGTTTCTTGTAAGGCAAGCTACCGTTTGTTTCCCAGTCCTAAATGGAGTTGAATCACATGCAGATTTTGGTCCTACCAGCAAGAGTTGTTTTCTGGTAAGGAAAGTCACTATTGCGCTCCCATTTCCATACCCAGTGCAAATAGCACTCGCATCTGTTCCCAGCTAGGACAGTGTATTGGACTGAAGAGGAGCTACCGTTCTTGTCAGTTTCCTAAGCAGAATTGAACTAGATATGGCCCCTGTGTGTAGGAAGCACTGTTCTTTTGTTCTGAGCAAGCTCACTGTTTGGACCCCCTAGGAAACACAGTAGAGTAGAAGAGTGCTGTATTTTCAAAAGCAGAGTGTGTTTCTTGTAAGGCAAGCTATCGTTTGTTTCCCAGTACTAAATGGAGTTGAATCACATCCTGTTTTTGGTCCTACGAGCAAGAGTTTTTTTCTGGTAAGGAAAGTCGCTATTGCGCTCCCATTGTCAGACACAGTACAAATAGCACTCGCATCTCTTCCCAGCAAGTACAGTGTATTGGACTGAAGAGGATCTACTGTTCTTGTCAGTTTCCTAAGCAGAATTGAACTAGATATGGCCGTATTTGTAGGAAGCACAGTTCTTTTGTTCTGAGCAAACTCACTGTTCTGGCCCTATAGGAAACACAGTAGAGTAGAAGAGTGCTCTTTTCTCAAAAGCAGAGTGTGTTTCTTGTAAGGCGAGCTAGCATTTGTTTCCCATTCCTAAATGGAGTTGAATCACATGCAGTTTTTGTCCTACGAGCAAGAGGTGTTTTCTGGTAAGGAAAGTCACTATTGCGCTCCCAATGCCATACACAATACAAATAGCACTCGCGTCTGTTCCCAGCAAGCACAGTGTATTGGACTGAAGAGGAGCTACTGTTCTTGTCACTTTCCTAAGCAGAGTTGAACTAGATATGGCCCCTGTGTGTAGGAAGCACAGTTCTTTTGTTCTGAGCAAGCTCACTGTTCGGACCCCATAGGAAACACAGTAGAGTAGAAGAGTGCTCTATTCTCAAAAGTAGAGTATGTTTCTTGTAAGGCAAGCTAGCGTTTGTTTCCCAGTACTAAATGGAGTTGAATCACATCCTGTTTTTGGTCCTACGAGCAAGAGTGGTTTTCTGGTAAGAAGAGTCTCTATTGTGCTCCCATTGTCATTCACAGGGCAAATAACACTGGCGTCTGTTCCCAGCATGTACACTGTATTGGACTGAAGAGGATCTACTGTTCTTTTCAGTTTCCTAAGCATAATTGAACTAGATATGGCCTTCTTTGTATGAAGCACAGTTCTTTTGTTCTGAGCAAGCTCACTGTTCTGGCCCTATACGAAACACAGTAGAGTAGAAGAGTGCTCTTTTCTCAAAAGCAGAGTGTGTTTCTTCTAAGGCGAGCTAGCGTTTGTTTCCCAGTCCTAAATGGAGTTGAATCACATGCAGTTTTTGGTCCTATGAGCAAGAGTTGTTTTTTGGTAAGGAAAGTCACTATTGCGCTCCCAATGCCATACACAGTGCAAATAGCACTCGCGTCTGTTCCCAGCAAGTACAGTGTATTGGACTGAAGAGGAGCTACTGTTCTTGTCAGTTTCATAAGCAGAGTTGAACTAGATATGTCCCCTGTGTGTAGGAAGCACAGTTCTTTTGTTCTGAGCAACCTCACTGTTCGGACCCCATAGGAAACACAGTAGAGTAGAAGAGTGCTTTTTTCTCAAAAGCAGAGTGTGTTTCTTGTAAGGCAAGCTAGCGTTTGTTTACCAGTACTAAATGGAGTTGAATCACATCCTGTTTTTGGTCCTACGAGCAAGAGTTGTTTTCTGGTAAGGAAAGTCACTATTGCGCTCCCATTGTCAGACACAGGGCAAATAGCACTGGCGTCTGTTCCCAGCATGTACAGTGTATTGGACTGAAGAGGATCTACTGTTCTTTTCAGTTTCCTAAACAGAATTGAACTAGATATGGCCGTATTTGCAGGAAGCACAGTTCTTTTGTTCTGAGCAAACACACTGTTTTGGCCCTATAGGAAACACAGTAGAGTAGAAGACTGCTCTTTTCTCAAAAGCAGAGTGTGTTTCTTGTAAGGCGAGCTAGCATTTGTTTCCCAGTCCTAAATGGAGTTGAATCACATGCAGTTTCTGGTCCTACGAGCAAGAGTTGTTTTCTGGTAAGGAAAGTCACTATTGCGCTCCCATTGCCATACACAGTGCAAATACCACACGCATCTGTTCCCAGCAAGTACAGTGTATTGTACTGAAGCGGAGCTACTCTTTTTGTCAGTTTCCTAAGCAGAGTTGAACTACATATGTTCTCTGTGTGTAGGAATCACTGTTCTTTTGTTCTGAGCAAGCTCATTGTTCGGACCCCTTAGGAAACACAGTAGAGTAGAAGAGTGCTCTTTTCTCAAAAGAAGAGTGTGTTTCTTGTAAGGCGAGCTAGTGTTTGTTTCCCAGTCAGAAATGGAGTTGAATCCCCTGCAGTTTCTGGTCCTACATGCAAGAGGTGTTTTCTGATAAGAAGTGTCACTATTGCACTCCCATTGTCATACAGAGGACAAATAGCACTAGCGTCTGTTCCCTGCATGTACAGTGTATTGGACTGAAGAGGATCTACTGTTCTTGTCAGTTTCCTAAGCAGAGTTGAACTTGATATGGCCCGTGTGTGGAGGAAGCACAGTTCTTTTGTTCTGAGCAAGCTCACTGTTCGGACCCCATAGGACATTAGGTAGAGTAGAAGAGTGCTCTTTTCTCTAAAGCAGAGTGTGTTTCCTGTAAGCCGAGCTAGCGTTTGTTTCATAGTCCTAAATGGAGTTGAATCACATGCAGT
Organism: Peromyscus eremicus; assembly: GCF_949786415.1. Taxonomy (NCBI): domain Eukaryota; kingdom Metazoa; phylum Chordata; class Mammalia; order Rodentia; family Cricetidae; genus Peromyscus; species Peromyscus eremicus. Next base: position 56,266 of record NW_026734932.1, on the reverse strand, counting down.
TTCTTGTCCTACGAGCAAGAGTTGTTTTCTGGTAAGAAGAGTCACTATTGTGCTCCAATTGTCATACACAGGGCAAATAGCACTGGCGTCTGTTCCCAGCATGTACAGTGCACTGGAATGAAGAGGATCTACTGTTCTTGTCAGTTTCCTTAGCAGAATTGAACTAGATATGGCAGTATTTGTATGAAGCACAGTTCTTTTGTTCTGAGCAAGCTCACTGTTCTGGTCCTATAGGAAACACAGAAGTGTAGAAGAGTGCTCTTTTCTCAAAAGAAGAGTGTGTTTCTTGTATGGCGAGCTAGTGTTTGTTTCCCAGTCCTAAATGGAGTTGAATCACATGCAGTTTTTGGTCCTACGAGCAAGAGTTGTTTCTGGTAAGGAAAGTCACTATTGCGTTCCCATTTCCATACACAGTGCACATAGCACTCGCTTCTGTTCCTAGCAAGTACAGTGTATTTTACTGAAGAGGAGCTACTGTTCTTGTCAGTTTCCTAAGCAGAGTTGAACTAGATATGGCCCCTGTGTGTAGGAAGCAGAGTTCTTTTGTTCTGAGCAAGCTCACTATTCGGACCCCATAGGAAACACGTTAGAGTAGAAGAGTGCTCTTTTCTCAAAAGGAGAATGTGTTTCTTGTAATGCGAGCTAGTGTTTGTTTCCCAGTCAGAAATGGAGTTGAATCCCATGCAGTTTCTGGTCCTACGAGCAAGAGTTGTTTTCTGGTAAGAAGAGTCACTATTGCGCTCCCATTGTCATACACAGGGCAAATAGCACTCGCGTCTGTTCCAAGCAAGTACAGTGTATTGGACTGAAGAGGAGCTACTGTTCTTGTCAGTTTCCTAAGCAGAGTTGAACTAGATATGCCTCGTGTGTAGGAAGCACAGTTCTTTTGTTCTGAGTAAGCTCAATGTTCGGACCCCATATGAACCACAGTAGAATAGAAGACTGCTCTTTTCTCAAAAGCAGAGTGTGTTTCTTGTAAGGCGAGCTAGCGTTTGTTTCCCAGTCCTAAAGGGAGTTAAATCACATGCAGTTTTTGGTCCTACGAGCAAGAGTTGTTTTCTCGTAATCAAAGTCACTATTGCGCTCCCATTGCCATACACAGTGCAAATAGCACTCGCGTCTGTTCCCAGCAAGTACAGTGTATTGGACTGAAGAGCAGCTACTGTTCTTGTCAGTTTCCTAAGCAGAGTTGAACTAGATATGGCCCATGTGTGTAGGAAGCACAGTTCTTTTGTTCTGAGCAAGCAGACTGTTCGGACCACATAGGAAACACAGTAGAGTAGAAGAGTGCTCTTTTCTCAAAAGCAGAGTGTGTTTCTTGTAAGGCGAGCTAGCGTTTGTTTCCCAGTCCTAAATGGAGTTGAATCACATGCAGTTTCTTGTCCTACGAGCAAGAGTTGTTTTCTGGTAAAAAGAGTCACTGTTGCGCTCCCATTGTCATACACAGGGCAAATAGCACTGGCGTCTGTTCCCAGCATGTACAGTGTATTGGACTGAAGAGGATCTACTGTTCTTGTCAGTTTCCTAAGCAGAGTTGAACTAGATATGGCCGTATTTGTAGGAAGCACAGTAATTTTGTTCTGAGCAAACTCACTGTTCTGGCCCTATAGGAAACACAGTAGAGTAAAAGAGTGCTCTTTTCTCAAAAGCAGAGTGTGTTTCTTGTAAGGAGAGCTAGCGTTTGTTTCTCAGTCCTAAATGGAGTTGAATCACATGCAGTTTTTGGTCCTACGAGCAAGAGTTGTTTTCTGGTAAGGAAAGTCACTATTATGCTCCCATTTCCATACACAGTGCAAATAGCACTCGCATCTGTTCCCAGGAAGTACAGTGTATTGGACTGAAGTGGAGCTACTGTTCTTGTCAGTTTCCTAAGCAGAGTTGAACTAGATATGGCCCCTGTGTGTAGGAAGCAAAGTTCTTTTGTTCTGAGCAAGCTCACTGTTCTGACCACATAGGAAAAACAGAAGAGTAGAAGAGCGCTCTTTTCTCAAAAGCAGAGTGTGTTTCTTGTAAGGCAAGCTAGTGTTTGTTCCCCAGTCAGAAATGGAGTTGAATCCCATGCAGTTTTTGTTCCAACGAGGAAGAGGTGTTTTCTGATAAGAAGAGTCACTATTTCACTCCTATTTCTATACACAGTACAAATAGGACTCGCGTCTGTTCCCAGCTAGTACAGTGTATTGGACTGAAGAGGATCTACTGTTCTTGTCAGTTTCCTAAGCAGAGTTGAACTAGATATGGCCCGTGTGTAGGAAGCACAGTTCTTTTGTTCTGAGCAAGCTCACTGTTCGGACCCCATAGGAAACACAGTAGAGCAGAAGAGTGCTCTTTTCTCAAAAGCAGAGAGTGTTTCTTGTAAGGCAAGCTAGCGTTTGTTTCCAAGTACTAAATGGAGTTGAATCACATCCTGTTTTTGGTCCTACGAGCAAGAGTTGTTTTCTGGTAAGGAAAGTCACTATTGCGCTCCCATTTTCAGACACAGGGCAAATAGCACTGGCGTCTGTTCCCAGCATGTACAGTGTATTGGACTGAAGAGGATCTACTGTTCTTGTCAGTTTCCTAAGCAGAATTGAACTAGATATGGCCGTATTTGTAGAAAACATAGTTCTTTTGTTCTGAGCAAACTCACTGTTCTGGCACTAAAGGAAACACAGTAGAGTAGAAGAGTGCTATTTTCTCAAAAGCAGAGTGTGTTTCTTGTAAGGCGAGCTAGCGTTTGTTTCCCAGTCCTAAATGGAGTTGAATCCCATGCAGTTTCTGGTCCTACCAGCAAGAGTTGTTTTCTCGTAAGCAAAGTCACTATTGTGCTCCCATTTCCATACGCAGTGCAAATAGCACTCGCATCTGTTCCCAGCAAGTAGAGTGTATTGGCATGAAGCAGAGCTACTGTTCTTGTCAGTTTCCTAAGCAGAGTTGAACTAGATATGGCCAGTGTGTGTAGGAAGCACAGTTTTTTTTTCTGAGCAAGCTCAATGTTCGGACCCCATATGAACCACAGTAGAATAGAAGACTGCTCTTTTCTCAAGAGCAGAGTGTGTTTCTTGTAAGGAGAGCTAGCGTTTGTTTCCCAGTCCTAAATGGAGTTGAATCACATGCAGTTTTTGGTCCTACGAGCAAGAGTTGTTTTCTACTAAGGAAAGTCACTATTGCGCTCCCTTTGCCATACACAGTGCAAACAGCACTCACGTCTGTTCCCAGCAAGTACAGTGTATTGAACTGAAGAGGAGCTACTGTTCTTGTCACTTTCCTAAGCAGAGTTGAACTAGATATGACCCATGTGTGTAGGAAGCACAGTTCTTTTGTTCTCAGCAAGCTCACTGTTCGGACACCATGTGAACCACAGTGAAATAGAAGAGTGCTCTTTTCTCTAAAGCAGAGTGTGTTTCTTGTAAGGCGAGCTAGCGTTTGTTTCCCAGTCCTAAATGGAGTTGAATCTCATGCAGTTTTTGGTCCTACGAGCAAGAGTTTTTTACTCGTAAGCAAAGTCACTATTGCGCTCCCATTGCCATACACAGTGCAAATAGCACTCGCGTCTGTTCCCAGCAAGTACAGTGTATTGGACTGAAGAGGAGCTACTGTTCTTGTCAGTTTCCTAAGCAGAGTTGAACTAGATATTTCCCGTGTGTTGGAAGCACAGTTCTTTTGTTCTGAGTAAGCTCAATGTTCGGACCCCATATGAACCACAGTAGAATAGAAGACTGCTCCTTTTTCTCAAAAGCAGAGTGTGTTTCTTGTAAGGCGAGCTAGAGTTTGTTTCCCAGTCCTAAATGGAGTTGAATCACATGCAGTTTTAGGTCCTACGAGCAAGAGTTGTTTTCTCGTAATCAAAGTCACTATTGCGCTCCCATTGCCATACACAGTACAAATAGCACTCGTGTCTTTTCCCAGCAAGTACAGTGTATTGGACTGAAGAGGAGCTACTGTTCTTGTCAGTTTCCTAAGCAGAGTTGAACTAGATATGGCCCATGTGTGTAGGAAGCCCAGTTCTTTTGTTCTGAGCAAGCTCAATGTTCGGACCCCATATGAACCACAGTAGAATAGAAGACTGCTCTTTTCTCAAAAGCAGAGTGTGTTTCTTGTAAGGCGAGCTAGCGTTTGTTTCCCAGTCCTAAATGGAGTTGAATCACATGCAGTTTATTGTCCTACGAGCAAGAGTTGTTTTCTGGTAAGAAAGTCACTATTGCCCTCCCTTTGCCATACACAGTGCAAATAGCACTCGCGTCTGTTCCCAGCAAGTACAGTGTATTGGACTGAAGAGGAGCTACTGTTCTTGTCAGTTTCCTAATCAGAGTTGAACTAGATATGGCCCATGTGTGTAGGAAGCACAGTTCTTTTGTTCTGAGCAAGCTCACTGTTCGGACCCCATAATAAACACAGTAGAGTAGAAGAGTGCTCTTTTCTCAAAAGCAGAGTGTGTTTCTTGTAAGGCGAGCTGGCTTTTCTTTCCTAGTCCTAAATGGAGTTGAATCACATGCAGTTTCTTGTCCTACGAGCAAGAGTTGTTTTCTGGTAAAAAGAGTCACTGTTGCGCTCCCATTGTCATACACAGGGGAAATAGCACTGGTGTCTGTTCCCACCATGTACAGTGTATTGGACTGAAGAGGATCTACTGTTCTTGTCAGTTTCCTTAGCAGAATTGAAGTAGATATGGCCGTATTTGTAGGAAGCACAGTAATTTTGTTCTGAGCAAACTCACTGTTCTGGCCCTAAAGGAAACACAGTAGAGTAGAAGACTGCTCTTTTCTCAAAAGCAGAGTGTGTTTCTTGTAAGGAGAGCTAGCGTTTGTTTCCCAGTCCGAAATGGAGTTGAATCACATGCAGTTTTTGGTACTACGAGCAAGAGTTGTTTTCTGGTAAGGAAAGTCACTATTGCGCTCCCATTTCCATACACAGTGCAAATAGCACTCGCATCTGTTCCCAAGAAGTACAGTGTATTGGACTGAAGCGGAGCTACTGTTCTTGTCAGTTTGCTAAGCAGAGTTGAACTAGATATGGCCCCTGTGTGTAGGAAGCACAGTTCTTTTGTTCTGAGCTAGCTCACTGTTCGGACCACATAGGAAACACAGTAGAGTAGAAGAGTGCTCTTTTCTCAAAAGCAGAGTGTGTTTCTTGTAAGGCGAGCTAGCGTTTGTTTCCCAGTCCTAAATGGAGTTGAATCACATGCAGTTTTTGTTCCTACGAGGAAGAGGTGTTTTCTGATAAGAAGAGTCACTATTGCGCTCCTATTTCTATACACAGTACAAATAGGACTCGCGTCTGTTCCCAGCTAGTACAGTGTATTGGACTGAAGAGGAGCTACCGTTCTTGTCAGTTTCCTAAGCAGAGTTGAACTAGATATGGCCCGTGTGTGTAGGAAGCACAGTTCTTTTGTTCTGAGCAAGCTCACTGTTCGGACCCCATAGGAAACACAGTAGAGCAGAAGAGTGCTCTTTTCTCAAAAGCAGAGTGTGTTTCTTGTAAGGCAAGCTAGCGTTTGTTTCCCAGTACTAAATGGAGTTGAATCACATCCTGTTTTTGGTCCTACGAGCAAGAGCTGTTTTCTGGTAAGGAAAGTCATTATTGTGTTCCCATTGCCAGACACAGGGCAAATAGCACTGGCGTCTATTCCCAGCATGTACAGTGTATTGGACTGAAGAGGATCTACTGTTCTTGTCAGTTTCCTAAGCAGAATTGAACTAGATATGGCCGTATTTGTAGGAAGCACAGTTCTTTTGTTCTGAGCAAACTCACTGTTCGGACCCCATAGGATACACAGTAGAGTAGAAGAGTGCTCTTTTCTCAAAAGCAGAGTGTGTTTCTTGTAAGGTGAGCTAGCGTTTGTTTCTCAGTCCTAAAACGAGTTGAATCACATGCAGTTTCTTGTCCTATGAGCAAGAGTTGTTTTCTGGTAAGAAGAGTGACTATTGTGCTCCATTGTCATACACAGGGCAAATAGCACTGGCGTCTGTTCCCAGCATGTACAGTGTATTGGACTGAAGAGGATCTACTGTTCTTGTCAGTTTCCTAAGCAGAATTGAACTAGATATGGCCGTATTTGTAGGAATCACAGTTCTTTTGTTCTGAGCAAACTCACTGTTCTGGCTCTATAGGAAAAACAGTAGAGTAGAAGAGTGCTCTTTTCTCAAAAGCAGAGTGTGTTTCTTGTAAGGCAAGCTAGCGTTTGTTTCCCAGTCCTAAATGGAGTTGAATCACATACATTTTTTGGTCCTATGAGCAAGAGTTGTTTTCTGGTAAGGAAAGTCACTCTTGCGCTCCCATTGCCATACACAGTGCAAATAGCACTCGCGTCTGTTCCCAGTAAGTACAGTGTATTGGACTGAAGCGGAGCTACTGTTCTTGTCAGTTTCCTAAGCAGAGTTGAACTAGATATGGCCCCTGTGTGTAGGAAGCACAGTTCTTTTGTTCTGAGCAAGCTCACTGTTCGGACCACATAGGAAATACAGTAGAGTAGAAGACTGCTCTTTTCTCAAAAGCAGAGTGTGTTTCTTGTAAGGCGAGCTAGTGTTTGTTTCCCAGTCCTAAATGGAGTTGAATCCCATGCAGTTTCTGGTCCTACGAGCAAGAGGTGTTTTCTGATAAGAAGAGTCACTATTGCGCTCCCATTGTCATACAGAGGACAAATAGCACTGGCGTCTGTTCCCTGCATGTACAGTGTATTGGACTGAATTGGAGCTACTGTTCTTGTCAGTTTCCTAAGCAGAGTTGAACTAGATATGGCCCGTGTGTGGAGGAAGCACAGTTCTGTTGTTCTGAGCAAGCTCAATGTTCGGACACCATAGGATACACAGTAGAGTAGAAGAGTGCTCTTTTCTCAAAAGCAGATTGTGTTTCTTGTAAGGCTAGCTAGCGTTTGTTTTCCAGTCCTAAATGGAGTTGAATCACATGCAGTTTCTTGTCCTACGAGCAAGAGTTGTTTTCTGGTAAGAAGAGTCACTATTGTGCTCCCATTGTCATACACAGGGCAAATAGCACTGGCGTCTGTTCCCAGCATGTACAGTGTATTGGACTGAAGAGGATCTACTGTTCTTGTCAGTTTCCTAAGCAGAATTGAACTATATATGGCCGTATTTGTAGGAATCACAGTTCTTTTGTTCTGAGCAAACTCACTGTTCTGGCACTGTAGGAAAAACAGTAGAGTAGAAGACTGCTCTTTTCTCAAAAGCAGAGTGTGTTTCTTGTAAGGCGAGCTAGTGTTTGTTACCCAGTCCTAAATGGAGTTGAATTACATGCAGTTTTTGGTCCTATGAGCAAGAGTTGTTTTCTGGTAAGGAAAATCACTCTTGCGCTCCCATTGCCATACACAGTGCAAATAGCACTCGCGTCTGTTCCCAGCAAGTACAGTGTATTGGACTGAAGCGGAGCTATTGTTCTTGTCAGTTTTCTAAGCAGAGTTGAACTAGATATGGCCCATGTGTGTAGGAAGCACAGTTCTTTTGTTCTGAGCAAGCAGACTGTTCGGACCACATAGGAAACACAGTAGAGTAGAAGAGTGCTCTTTTCTCAAAAGCAGAGTGTGTTTCTTGTAAGGCAAGCTAGCGTTTGTTTCCCAGTCCTAAAGGGAGTTAAATCACATGCAGTTTTTGGTCCTACGAGCAAGAGTTGTTTTCTCGTAATCAAAGTCACTATTGCGCTCCCATTGCCATACACAGTGCAAATAGCACTCGCGTCTGTTCCCAGCAAGTACAGTGTATTGGACTGAAGAGCAGCTACTGTTCTTGTCAGTTTCCTAAGCAGAGTTGAACTAGATATGGCCCATGTGTGTAGGAAGCACAGTTCTTTTGTTCTGAGCAAGCAGACTGTTCGGACCACATAGGAAACACAGTAGAGTAGAAGAGTGCTCTTTTCTCAAAAGCAGAGTGTGTTTCTTGTAAGGCGAGCTAGCGTTTGTTTCCCAGTCCTAAATGGAGTTGAATCACATGCAGTTTCTTGTCCTACGAGCAAGAGTTGTTTTCTGGTAAAAAGAGTCACTGTTGCGCTCCCATTGTCATACACAGGGCAAATAGCACTGGCGTCTGTTCCCAGCATGTACAGTGTATTGGACTGAAGAGGATCTACTGTTCTTGTCAGTTTCCTAAGCAGAGTTGAACTAGATATGGCCGTATTTGTAGGAAGCACAGTAATTTTGTTCTGAGCAAACTCACTGTTCTGGCCCTATAGGAAACACAGTAGAGTAAAAGAGTGCTCTTTTCTCAAAAGCAGAGTGTGTTTCTTGTAAGGAGAGCTAGCGTTTGTTTCTCAGTCCTAAATGGAGTTGAATCACATGCAGTTTTTGGTCCTATGAGCAAGAGTTGTTTTCTGGTAAGGAAAGTCACTATTATGCTCCCATTTCCATACACAGTGCAAATAGCACTCGCATCTGTTCCCAGGAAGTACAGTGTATTGGACTGAAGTGGAGCTACTGTTCTTGTCAGTTTCCTAAGCAGAGTTGAACTAGATATGGCCCCTGTGTGTAGGAAGCAAAGTTCTTTTGTTCTGAGCAAGCTCACTGTTCTGACCACATAGGAAAAACAGAAGAGTAGAAGAGCGCTCTTTTCTCAAAAGCAGAGTGTGTTTCTTGTAAGGCAAGCTAGTGTTTGTTCCCCAGTCAGAAATGGAGTTGAATCCCATGCAGTTTTTGTTCCAACGAGGAAGAGGTGTTTTCTGATAAGAAGAGTCACTATTTCACTCCTATTTCTATACACAGTACAAATAGGACTCGCGTCTGTTCCCAGCTAGTACAGTGTATTGGACTGAAGAGGATCTACTGTTCTTGTCAGTTTCCTAAGCAGAGTTGAACTAGATATGGCCCGTGTGTAGGAAGCACAGTTCTTTTGTTCTGAGCAAGCTCACTGTTCGGACCCCATAGGAAACACAGTAGAGCAGAAGAGTGCTCTTTTCTCAAAAGCAGAGAGTGTTTCTTGTAAGGCAAGCTAGCGTTTGTTTCCAAGTACTAAATGGAGTTGAATCACATCCTGTTTTTGGTCCTACGAGCAAGAGTTGTTTTCTGGTAAGGAAAGTCACTATTGCGCTCCCATTTTCAGACACAGGGCAAATAGCACTGGCGTCTGTTCCCAGCATGTACAGTGTATTGGACTGAAGAGGATCTACTGTTCTTGTCAGTTTCCTAAGCAGAATTGAACTAGATATGGCCGTATTTGTAGAAAACATAGTTCTTTTGTTCTGAGCAAACTCACTGTTCTGGCACTAAAGGAAACACAGTAGAGTAGAAGAGTGCTATTTTCTCAAAAGCAGAGTGTGTTTCTTGTAAGGCGAGCTAGCGTTTGTTTCCCAGTCCTAAATGGAGTTGAATCCCATGCAGTTTCTGGTCCTACCAGCAAGAGTTGTTTTCTCGTAAGCAAAGTCACTATTGTGCTCCCATTTCCATACGCAGTGCAAATAGCACTCGCATCTGTTCCCAGCAAGTAGAGTGTATTGGCATGAAGCAGAGCTACTGTTCTTGTCAGTTTCCTAAGCAGAGTTGAACTAGATATGGCCAGTGTGTGTAGGAAGCACAGTTTTTTTTTCTGAGCAAGCTCAATGTTCGGACCCCATATGAACCACAGTAGAATAGAAGACTGCTCTTTTCTCAAGAGCAGAGTGTGTTTCTTGTAAGGAGAGCTAGCGTTTGTTTCCCAGTCCTAAATGGAGTTGAATCACATGCAGTTTTTGGTCCTACGAGCAAGAGTTGTTTTCTACTAAGGAAAGTCACTATTGCGCTCCCTTTGCCATACACAGTGCAAACAGCACTCACGTCTGTTCCCAGCAAGTACAGTGTATTGAACTGAAGAGGAGCTACTGTTCTTGTCACTTTCCTAAGCAGAGTTGAACTAGATATGACCCATGTGTGTAGGAAGCACAGTTCTTTTGTTCTCAGCAAGCTCACTGTTCGGACACCATGTGAACCACAGTGAAATAGAAGAGTGCTCTTTTCTCTAAAGCAGAGTGTGTTTCTTGTAAGGCGAGCTAGCGTTTGTTTCCCAGTCCTAAATGGAGTTGAATCTCATGCAGTTTTTGGTCCTACGAGCAAGAGTTTTTTACTCGTAAGCAAAGTCACTATTGCGTTCCCATTGCCATACACAGTGCAAATAGCACTCGCGTCTGTTCCCAGAAAGTACAGTGTATTGGACTGAAGAGGAGCTACTGTTCTTGTCAGTTTCCTAAGCAGAGTTGAACTAGATATTTCCCGTGTGTTGGAAGCACAGTTCTTTTGTTCTGAGTAAGCTCAATGTTCGGACCCCATATGAACCACAGTAGAATAGAAGACTGCTCCTTTTTCTCAAAAGCAGAGTGTGTTTCTTGTAAGGCGAGCTAGAGTTTGTTTCCCAGTCCTAAATGGAGTTGAATCACATGCAGTTTTAGGTCCTACGAGCAAGAGTTGTTTTCTCGTAATCAAAGTCACTATTGCGCTCCCATTGCCATACACAGTACAAATAGCACTCGTGTCTTTTCCCAGCAAGTACAGTGTATTGGACTGAAGAGGAGCTACTGTTCTTGTCAGTTTCCTAAGCAGAGTTGAACTAGATATGGCCCATGTGTGTAGGAAGCCCAGTTCTTTTGTTCTGAGCAAGCTCAATGTTCGGACCCCATATGAACCACAGTAGAATAGAAGACTGCTCTTTTCTCAAAAGCAGAGTGTGTTTCTTGTAAGGCGAGCTAGCGTTTGTTTCCCAGTCCTAAATGGAGTTGAATCACATGCAGTTTATTGTCCTACGAGCAAGAGTTGTTTTCTGGTAAGAAAGTCACTATTGCCCTCCCTTTGCCATACACAGTGCAAATAGCACTCGCGTCTGTTCCCAGCAAGTACAGTGTATTGGACTGAAGAGGAGCTACTGTTCTTGTCAGTTTCCTAATCAGAGTTGAACTAGATATGGCCCATGTGTGTAGGAAGCACAGTTCTTTTGTTCTGAGCAAGCTCACTGTTCGGACCCCATAATAAACACAGTAGAGTAGAAGAGTGCTCTTTTCTCAAAAGCAGAGTGTGTTTCTTGTAAGGCGAGCTGGCTTTTCTTTCCTAGTCCTAAATGGAGTTGAATCACATGCAGTTTCTTGTCCTACGAGCAAGAGTTGTTTTCTGGTAAAAAGAGTCACTGTTGCGCTCCCATTGTCATACACAGGGGAAATAGCACTGGCGTCTGTTCCCACCATGTACAGTGTATTGGACTGAAGAGGATCTACTGTTCTTGTCAGTTTCCTTAGCAGAATTGAAGTAGATATGGCCGTATTTGTAGGAAGCACAGTAATTTTGTTCTGAGCAAACTCACTGTTCTGGCCCTAAAGGAAACACAGTAGAGTAGAAGACTGCTCTTTTCTCAAAAGCAGAGTGTGTTTCTTGTAAGGAGAGCTAGCGTTTGTTTCCCAGTCCGAAATGGAGTTGAATCACATGCAGTTTTTGGTACTACGAGCAAGAGTTGTTTTCTGGTAAGGAAAGTCACTATTGCGCTCCCATTTCCATACACAGTGCAAATAGCACTCGCATCTGTTCCCAAGAAGTACAGTGTATTGGACTGAAGCGGAGCTACTGTTCTTGTCAGTTTGCTAAGCAGAGTTGAACTAGATATGGCCCCTGTGTGTAGGAAGCACAGTTCTTTTGTTCTGAGCTAGCTCACTGTTCGGACCACATAGGAAACACAGTAGAGTAGAAGAGTGCTCTTTTCTCAAAAGCAGAGTGTGTTTCTTGTAAGGCGAGCTAGCGTTTGTTTCCCAGTCCTAAATGGAGTTGAATCACATGCAGTTTTTGTTCCTACGAGGAAGAGGTGTTTTCTGATAAGAAGAGTCACTATTGCGCTCCTATTTCTATACACAGTACAAATAGGACTCGCGTCTGTTCCCAGCTAGTACAGTGTATTGGACTGAAGAGGAGCTACCGTTCTTGTCAGTTTCCTAAGCAGAGTTGAACTAGATATGGCCCGTGTGTGTAGGAAGCACAGTTCTTTTGTTCTGAGCAAGCTCACTGTTCGGACCCCATAGGAAACACAGTAGAGCAGAAGAGTGCTCTTTTCTCAAAAGCAGAGTGTGTTTCTTGTAAGGCAAGCTAGCGTTTGTTTCCCAGTACTAAATGGAGTTGAATCACATCCTGTTTTTGGTCCTACGAGCAAGAGCTGTTTTCTGGTAAGGAAAGTCATTATTGTGTTCCCATTGCCAGACACAGGGCAAATAGCACTGGCGTCTATTCCCAGCATGTACAGTGTATTGGACTGAAGAGGATCTACTGTTCTTGTCAGTTTCCTAAGCAGAATTGAACTAGATATGGCCGTATTTGTAGGAAGCACAGTTCTTTTGTTCTGAGCAAACTCACTGTTCGGACCCCATAGGATACACAGTAGAGTAGAAGAGTGCTCTTTTCTCAAAAGCAGAGTGTGTTTCTTGTAAGGTGAGCTAGCGTTTGTTTCTCAGTCCTAAAACGAGTTGAATCACATGCAGTTTCTTGTCCTATGAGCAAGAGTTGTTTTCTGGTAAGAAGAGTGACTATTGTGCTCCATTGTCATACACAGGGCAAATAGCACTGGCGTCTGTTCCCAGCATGTACAGTGTATTGGACTGAAGAGGATCTACTGTTCTTGTCAGTTTCCTAAGCAGAATTGAACTAGATATGGCCGTATTTGTAGGAATCACAGTTCTTTTGTTCTGAGCAAACTCACTCTTCTGGCTCTATAGGAAAAACAGTAGAGTAGAAGAGTGCTCTTTTCTCAAAAGCAGAGTGTGTTTCTTGTAAGGCAAGCTAGCGTTTGTTTCCCAGTCCTAAATGGAGTTGAATCACATACATTTTTTGGTCCTATGAGCAAGAGTTGTTTTCTGGTAAGGAAAGTCACTCTTGCGCTCCCATTGCCATACACAGTGCAAATAGCACTCGCGTCTGTTCCCAGTAAGTACAGTGTATTGGACTGAAGCGGAGCTACTGTTCTTGTCAGTTTCCTAAGCAGAGTTGAACTAGATATGGCCCCTGTGTGTAGGAAGCACAGTTCTTTTGTTCTGAGCAAGCTCACTGTTCGGACCACATAGGAAATACAGTAGAGTAGAAGACTGCTCTTTTCTCAAAAGCAGAGTGTGTTTCTTGTAAGGCGAGCTAGTGTTTGTTTCCCAGTCCTAAATGGAGTTGAATCGCATGCAGTTTCTGGTCCTACGAGCAAGAGGTGTTTTCTGATAAGAAGAGTCACTATTGCGCTCCCATTGTCATACAGAGGACAAATAGCACTGGCGTCTGTTCCCTGCATGTACAGTGTATTGGACTGAAGTGGAGCTACTGTTCTTGTCAGTTTCCTAAGCAGAGTTGAACTAGATATGGCCCGTGTGTGGAGGAAGCACAGTTCTGTTGTTCTGAGCAAGCTCAATGTTCGGACACCATAGGATACACAGTAGAGTAGAAGAGTGCTCTTTTCTCAAAAGCAGATTGTGTTTCTTGTAAGGCTAGCTAGCGTTTGTTTTCCAGTCCTAAATGGAGTTGAATCACATGCAGTTTCTTGTCCTACGAGCAAGAGTTGTTTTCTGGTAAGAAGAGTCACTATTGTGCTCCCATTGTCATACACAGGGCAAATAGCACTGGCGTCTGTTCCCAGCATGTACAGTGTATTGGACTGAAGAGGATCTACTGTTCTTGTCAGTTTCCTAAGCAGAATTGAACTATATATGGCCGTATTTGTAGGAATCACAGTTCTTTTGTTCTGAGCAAACTCACTGTTCTGGCCCTGTAGGAAAAACAGTAGAGTAGAAGACTGCTCTTTTCTCAAAAGCAGAGTGTGTTTCTTGTAAGGCGAGCTAGTGTTTGTTACCCAGTCCTAAATGGAGTTGAATTACATGCAGTTTTTGGTCCTATGAGCAAGAGTTGTTTTCTGGTAAGGAAAATCACTCTTGCGCTCCCATTGCCATACACAGTGCAAATAGCACTCGCGTCTGTTCCCAGCAAGTACAGTGTATTGGACTGAAGCGGAGCTATTGTTCTTGTCAGTTTTCTAAGCAGAGTTGAACTAGATATAGCCCCTGTGTGTAGGAAGCACAGTTCTTTTGTTCTGAGCAAGCTCACGGTTCGGACCCCCTAGGAAACACAGTAGAGTAGAAGAGTGCTCTTTTCTCAAAAGCAGAGTGTGTTTCTTGTAAGGCGAGCTAGCGTTTGTTTCCCAATCCTAAATGGAGTTGAATCACATGCAGTATCTGGTCCTACGAGCAAGAGTTGTTTTCTGGTAAGAAGAGTCACTATTGCGCTCCCATTGTCATACACAGGGCAAATCACACTGGCATCTGTTCCCAGCATGTACAGTGTATTGGACTGAAGAGGATCTACTGTTCTTGTCAGTTTCCTAAGCCGAGTTTAACTATTTATGGACCGTGTGTGTAGGAAGCACAGTTCTTTTTTTCTGAGAATGCTCACTGTTCTGGCCCTATAGGAAACACATTAGAGTAGAAGAGTGCTCCTTTCTCAATCCAGAGTGTGTTTCTTGTAAGTCGAGCTATCATTTGTTTCCCAGTCCTAAATAGAGTTGAATCCCATGCAGTTTCTGGTCCTACCAGCAAGAGTTGTTTTCTGATAAGAAGAGTCACTATTGCGGTCCTATTGCCATACACAGTACAAATAGCAATCACGTCTGTTCCCAGCTAGGACAGTGTATTGGACTGAGGAGGAGCTACTGTTCTTGTCAGTTTCCTAAGCAGAGTTGAACTAGATATGGCCCGTGTGTGTAGGAAGCACAGTTCTTTTGTTCTGAGCAAGCTCACTGTTCGGACCCCATAGGAAACACAGTAGAGCAGAAGAGTGCTCTTTTCTCAAAAGCAGAGTGTGTTTCTTGTAAGGCGAGCTAGCGTTTGTTTCCCAGTACTAAATGGAGTTGAATCACATCCTGTTTTTGGTCCTACGAGCAATAGTTGTTTTCTGGTAAGGAAAGTCACTATTGCGCTCCCTTTGTCAGACACAGTGCAAATAGCACTCGCGTCTGTTCCCAGCAAGTACAGTGTATTGGACTGAATAGGATCTACTGTTCTTGTCAGTTTCCTAAGCAGAATTGAACTAGATATGGCCGTATTTGTAGGAAGCACAGTTCTTTTGTTCTGAGCAAACTCACTGTTCTGGCCCTATAGGAAACACAGTAGAGTAGAAGAGTGCTCTTTTCTCAAAAGCAGAGTGTGTTTCTTGTAAGGCGAGCTAGCGTTTGTTTCCCAGTCCTAAATGGAGTTGAATCACATGCAGATTTTGGTCCTACCAGCAAGAGTTGTTTTCTGGTAAGGAAAGTCACTATTGCGCTCCCATTTCCATACCCAGTGCAAATAGCACTCGCATCTGTTCCCAGCTAGGACAGTGTATTGGACTGAAGAGGAGCTACCGTTCTTGTCAGTTTCCTAAGCAGAATTGAACTAGATATGGCCCCTGTGTGTAGGAAGCACTGTTCTTTTGTTCTGAGCAAGCTCACTGTTTGGACCCCCTAGGAAACACAGTAGAGTAGAAGAGTGCTGTATTTTCAAAAGCAGAGTGTGTTTCTTGTAAGGCAAGCTATCGTTTGTTTCCCAGTACTAAATGGAGTTGAATCACATCCTGTTTTTGGTCCTACGAGCAAGAGTTTTTTTCTGGTAAGGAAAGTCGCTATTGCGCTCCCATTGTCAGACACAGTACAAATAGCACTCGCATCTCTTCCCAGCAAGTACAGTGTATTGGACTGAAGAGGATCTACTGTTCTTGTCAGTTTCCTAAGCAGAATTGAACTAGATATGGCCGTAATTTGTAGGAAGCACAGTTCTTTTGTTCTGAGCAAACTCACTGTTCTGGCCCTATAGGAAACACAGTAGAGTAGAAGAGTGCTCTTTTCTCAAAAGCAGAGTGTGTTTCTTGTAAGGCGAGCTAGCATTTGTTTCCCATTCCTAAATGGAGTTGAATCACATGCAGTTTTTGTCCTACGAGCAAGAGGTGTTTTCTGGTAAGGAAAGTCACTATTGCGCTCCCAATGCCATACACAATACAAATAGCACTCGCGTCTGTTCCCAGCAAGTACAGTGTATTGGACTGAAGAGGAGCTACTGTTCTTGTCACTTTCCTAAGCAGAGTTGAACTAGATATGGCCCCTGTGTGTAGGAAGCACAGTTCTTTTGTTCTGAGCAAGCTCACTGTTCGGACCCCATAGGAAACACAGTAGAGTAGAAGAGTGCTCTATTCTCAAAAGTAGAGTATGTTTCTTGTAAGGCAAGCTAGCGTTTGTTTCCCAGTACTAAATGGAGTTGAATCACATCCTGTTTTTGGTCCTACTAGCAAGAGTGGTTTTCTGGTAAGAAGAGTCTCTATTGTGCTCCCATTGTCATTCACAGGGCAAATAACACTGGCGTCTGTTCCCAGCATGTACACTGTATTGGACTGAAGAGGATCTACTGTTCTTTTCAGTTTCCTAAGCATAATTGAACTAGATATGGCCTTCTTTGTATGAAGCACAGTTCTTTTGTTCTGAGCAAGCTCACTGTTCTGGCCCTATACGAAACACAGTAGAGTAGAAGAGTGCTCTTTTCTCAAAAGCAGAGTGTGTTTCTTCTAAGGCGAGCTAGCGTTTGTTTCCCAGTCCTAAATGGAGTTGAATCACATGCAGTTTTTGGTCCTATGAGCAAGAGTTGTTTTTTGGTAAGGAAAGTCACTATTGCGCTCCCAATGCCATACACAGTGCAAATAGCACTCGCGTCTGTTCCCAGCAAGTACAGTGTATTGGACTGAAGAGGAGCTACTGTTCTTGTCAGTTCCCTAAGCAGAGTTGAACTAGATATGTCCCCTGTGTGTAGGAAGCACAGTTCTTTTGTTCTGAGCAACCTCACTGTTCGGACCCCATAGGAAACACAGTAGAGTAGAAGAGTGCTTTTTTCTCAAAAGCAGAGTGTGTTTCTTGTAAGGCAAGCTAGCGTTTGTTTACCAGTACTAAATGGAGTTGAATCACATCCTGTTTTTGGTCCTACGAGCAAGAGTTGTTTTCTGGTAAGGAAAGTCACTATTGCGCTCCCATTGTCAGACACAGGGCAAATAGCACTGTGTCTGTTCCCAGCATGTACAGTGTATTGGACTGAAGAGGATCTACTGTTCTTTTCAGTTTCCTAAACAGAATTGAACTAGATATGGCCGTATTTGCAGGAAGCACAGTTCTTTTGTTCTGAGCAAACACACTGTTTTGGCCCAATAGGAAACACAGTAGAGTAGAAGACTGCTCTTTTCTCAAAAGCAGAGTGTGTTTCTTCTAAGGCGAGCTAGCATTTGTTTCCCAGTCCTAAATGGAGTTGAATCACATGCAGTTTCTGGTCCTACGAGCAAGAGTTGTTTTCTGGTAAGGAAAGTCACTATTGCGCTCCCATTGCCATACACAGTGCAAATACCACTCGCATCTGTTCCCAGCAAGTACAGTGTATTGGACTGAAGCGGAGCTACTCTTTTTGTCAGTTTCCTAAGCAGAGTTGAACTACATATGTTCTCTGTGTGTAGGAATCACTGTTCTTTTGTTCTGAGCAAGCTCATTGTTCGGACCCCTTAGGAAACACAGTAGAGTAGAAGAGTGCTCTTTTCTCAAAAGAAGAGTGTGTTTCTTGTAAGGCGAGCTAGTGTTTGTTTCCCAGTCAGAAATGGAGTTGAATCCCCTGCAGTTTCTGGTCCTACATGCAAGAGGTGTTTTCTGATAAGAAGTGTCACTATTGCACTCCCATTGTCATACAGAGGACAAATAGCACTAGCGTCTGTTCCCTGCATGTACAGTGTATTGGACTGAAGAGGATCTACTGTTCTTGTCAGTTTCCTAAGCAGAGTTGAACTTGATATGGCCCGTGTGTGGAGGAAGCACAGTTCTTTTGTTCTGAGCAAGCTCACTGTTCGGACCCCATAGGACATTAGGTAGAGTAGAAGAGTGCTCTTTTCTCTAAAGCAGAGTGTGTTTCCTGTAAGCCGAGCTAGCGTTTGTTTCATAGTCCTAAATGGAGTTGAATCACATGCAGTTTCTTGTCCTACGAGCAAGAGTTGTTTTCTGGTAAGAAGAGTCACTATTGTGCTCCAATTGTCATACACAGGGCAAATAGCACTGGCGTCTGTTCCCAGCATGTACAGTGCACTGGAATGAAGAGGATCTACTGTTCTTGTCAGTTTCCTTAGCAGAATTGAACTAGATATGGCAGTATTTGTATGAAGCACAGTTCTTTTGTTCTGAGCAAGCTCACTGTTCTGGTCCTATAGGAAACACAGAAGTGTAGAAGAGTGCTCTTTTCTCAAAAGAAGAGTGTGTTTCTTGTATGGCGAGCTAGTGTTTGTTTCCCAGTCCTAAATGGAGTTGAATCACATGCAGTTTTTGGTCCTACGAGCAAGAGTTGTTTCTGGTAAGGAAAGTCACTATTGCGTTCCCATTTCCATACACAGTGCACATAGCACTCGCTTCTGTTCCTAGCAAGTACAGTGTATTTTACTGAAGAGGAGCTACTGTTCTTGTCAGTTTCCTAAGCAGAGTTGAACTAGATATGGCCCCTGTGTGTAGGAAGCAGAGTTCTTTTGTTCTGAGCAAGCTCACTATTCGGACCCCATAGGAAACACGTTAGAGTAGAAGAGTGCTCTTTTCTCAAAAGGAGAGTGTGTTTCTTGTAATGCGAGCTAGTGTTTGTTTCCCAGTCAGAAATGGAGTTGAATCCCATGCAGTTTCTGGTCCTACGAGCAAGAGTTGTTTTCTGGTAAGAAGAGTCACTATTGCGCTCCCATTGTCATACACAGGGCAAATAGCACTCGCGTCTGTTCCAAGCAAGTACAGTGTATTGGACTGAAGAGGAGCTACTGTTCTTGTCAGTTTCCTAAGCAGAGTTGAACTAGATATGCCTCGTGTGTAGGAAGCACAGTTCTTTTGTTCTGAGTAAGCTCAATGTTCGGACCCCATATGAACCACAGTAGAATAGAAGACTGCTCTTTTCTCAAAAGCAGAGTGTGTTTCTTGTAAGGCGAGCTAGCGTTTGTTTCCCAGTCCTAAAGGGAGTTAAATCACATGCAGTTTTTGGTCCTACGAGCAAGAGTTGTTTTCTCGTAATCAAAGTCACTATTGCGCTCCCATTGCCATACACAGTGCAAATAGCACTCGCGTCTGTTCCCAGCAAGTACAGTGTATTGGACTGAAGAGCAGCTACTGTTCTTGTCAGTTTCCTAAGCAGAGTTGAACTAGATATGGCCCATGTGTGTAGGAAGCACAGTTCTTTTGTTCTGAGCAAGCAGACTGTTCGGACCACATAGGAAACACAGTAGAGTAGAAGAGTGCTCTTTTCTCAAAAGCAGAGTGTGTTTCTTGTAAGGCGAGCTAGCGTTTGTTTCCCAGTCCTAAATGGAGTTGAATCACATGCAGTTTCTTGTCCTACGAGCAAGAGTTGTTTTCTGGTAAAAAGAGTCACTGTTGCGCTCCCATTGTCATACACAGGGCAAATAGCACTGGCGTCTGTTCCCAGCATGTACAGTGTATTGGACTGAAGAGGATCTACTGTTCTTGTCAGTTTCCTAAGCAGAGTTGAACTAGATATGGCCGTATTTGTAGGAAGCACAGTAATTTTGTTCTGAGCAAACTCACTGTTCTGGCCCTATAGGAAACACAGTAGAGTAAAAGAGTGCTCTTTTCTCAAAAGCAGAGTGTGTTTCTTGTAAGGAGAGCTAGCGTTTGTTTCTCAGTCCTAAATGGAGTTGAATCACATGCAGTTTTTGGTCCTACGAGCAAGAGTTGTTTTCTGGTAAGGAAAGTCACTATTATGCTCCCATTTCCATACACAGTGCAAATAGCACTCGCATCTGTTCCCAGGAAGTACAGTGTATTGGACTGAAGTGGAGCTACTGTTCTTGTCAGTTTCCTAAGCAGAGTTGAACTAGATATGGCCCCTGTGTGTAGGAAGCAAAGTTCTTTTGTTCTGAGCAAGCTCACTGTTCTGACCACATAGGAAAAACAGAAGAGTAGAAGAGCGCTCTTTTCTCAAAAGCAGAGTGTGTTTCTTGTAAGGCAAGCTAGTGTTTGTTCCCCAGTCAGAAATGGAGTTGAATCCCATGCAGTTTTTGTTCCAACGAGGAAGAGGTGTTTTCTGATAAGAAGAGTCACTATTTCACTCCTATTTCTATACACAGTACAAATAGGACTCGCGTCTGTTCCCAGCTAGTACAGTGTATTGGACTGAAGAGGATCTACTGTTCTTGTCAGTTTCCTAAGCAGAGTTGAACTAGATATGGCCCGTGTGTAGGAAGCACAGTTCTTTTGTTCTGAGCAAGCTCACTGTTCGGACCCCATAGGAAACACAGTAGAGCAGAAGAGTGCTCTTTTCTCAAAAGCAGAGAGTGTTTCTTGTAAGGCAAGCTAGCGTTTGTTTCCAAGTACTAAATGGAGTTGAATCACATCCTGTTTTTGGTCCTACGAGCAAGAGTTGTTTTCTGGTAAGGAAAGTCACTATTGCGCTCCCATTTTCAGACACAGGGCAAATAGCACTGGCGTCTGTTCCCAGCATGTACAGTGTATTGGACTGAAGAGGATCTACTGTTCTTGTCAGTTTCCTAAGCAGAATTGAACTAGATATGGCCGTATTTGTAGAAAACATAGTTCTTTTGTTCTGAGCAAACTCACTGTTCTGGCACTAAAGGAAACACAGTAGAGTAGAAGAGTGCTATTTTCTCAAAAGCAGAGTGTGTTTCTTGTAAGGCGAGCTAGCGTTTGTTTCCCAGTCCTAAATGGAGTTGAATCCCATGCAGTTTCTGGTCCTACCAGCAAGAGTTGTTTTCTCGTAAGCAAAGTCACTATTGTGCTCCCATTTCCATACGCAGTGCAAATAGCACTCGCATCTGTTCCCAGCAAGTAGAGTGTATTGGCATGAAGCAGAGCTACTGTTCTTGTCAGTTTCCTAAGCAGAGTTGAACTAGATATGGCCAGTGTGTGTAGGAAGCACAGTTTTTTTTTCTGAGCAAGCTCAATGTTCGGACCCCATATGAACCACAGTAGAATAGAAGACTGCTCTTTTCTCAAGAGCAGAGTGTGTTTCTTGTAAAGGAGAGCTAGCGTTTGTTTCCCAGTCCTAAATGGAGTTGAATCACATGCAGTTTTTGGTCCTACGAGCAAGAGTTGTTTTCTACTAAGGAAAGTCACTATTGCGCTCCCTTTGCCATACACAGTGCAAACAGCACTCACGTCTGTTCCCAGCAAGTACAGTGTATTGAACTGAAGAGGAGCTACTGTTCTTGTCACTTTCCTAAGCAGAGTTGAACTAGATATGGACCCATGTGTGTAGGAAGCACAGTTCTTTTGTTCTCAGCAAGCTCACTGTTCGGACACCATGTGAACCACAGTGAAATAGAAGAGTGCTCTTTTTTCTAAAGCAGAGTGTGTTTCTTGTAAGGCGAGCTAGCGTTTGTTTCCCAGTCCTAAATGGAGTTGAATCTCATGCAGTTTTTGGTCCTACGAGCAAGAGTTTTTTACTCGTAAGCAAAGTCACTATTGCGCTCCCATTGCCATACACAGTGCAAATAGCACTCGCGTCTGTTCCCAGCAAGTACAGTGTATTGGACTGAAGAGGAGCTACTGTTCTTGTCAGTTTCCTAAGCAGAGTTGAACTAGATATTTCCCGTGTGTTGGAAGCACAGTTCTTTTGTTCTGAGTAAGCTCAATGTTCGGACCCCATATGAACCACAGTAGAATAGAAGACTGCTCCTTTTTCTCAAAAGCAGAGTGTGTTTCTTGTAAGGCGAGCTAGAGTTTGTTTCCCAGTCCTAAATGGAGTTGAATCACATGCAGTTTTAGGTCCTACGAGCAAGAGTTGTTTTCTCGTAATCAAAGTCACTATTGCGCTCCCATTGCCATACACAGTACAAATAGCACTCGTGTCTTTTCCCAGCAAGTACAGTGTATTGGACTGAAGAGGAGCTACTGTTCTTGTCAGTTTCCTAAGCAGAGTTGAACTAGATATGGCCCATGTGTGTAGGAAGCCCAGTTCTTTTGTTCTGAGCAAGCTCAATGTTCGGACCCCATATGAACCACAGTAGAATAGAAGACTGCTCTTTTCTCAAAAGCAGAGTGTGTTTCTTGTAAGGCGAGCTAGCGTTTGTTTCCCAGTCCTAAATGGAGTTGAATCACATGCAGTTTATTGTCCTACGAGCAAGAGTTGTTTTCTGGTAAGAAAGTCACTATTGCCCTCCCTTTGCCATACACAGTGCAAATAGCACTCGCGTCTGTTCCCAGCAAGTACAGTGTATTGGACTGAAGAGGAGCTACTGTTCTTGTCAGTTTCCTAATCAGAGTTGAACTAGATATGGCCCATGTGTGTAGGAAGCACAGTTCTTTTGTTCTGAGCAAGCTCACTGTTCGGACCCCATAATAAACACAGTAGAGTAGAAGAGTGCTCTTTTCTCAAAAGCAGAGTGTGTTTCTTGTAAGGCGAGCTGGCTTTTCTTTCCTAGTCCTAAATGGAGTTGAATCACATGCAGTTTCTTGTCCTACGAGCAAGAGTTGTTTTCTGGTAAAAAGAGTCACTGTTGCGCTCCCATTGTCATACACAGGGGAAATAGCACTGGCGTCTGTTCCCACCATGTACAGTGTATTGGACTGAAGAGGATCTACTGTTCTTGTCAGTTTCCTTAGCAGAATTGAAGTAGATATGGCCGTATTTGTAGGAAGCACAGTAATTTTGTTCTGAGCAAACTCACTGTTCTGGCCCTAAAGGAAACACAGTAGAGTAGAAGACTGCTCTTTTCTCAAAAGCAGAGTGTGTTTCTTGTAAGGAGAGCTAGCGTTTGTTTCCCAGTCCGAAATGGAGTTGAATCACATGCAGTTTTTGGTACTACGAGCAAGAGTTGTTTTCTGGTAAGGAAAGTCACTATTGCGCTCCCATTTCCATACACAGTGCAAATAGCACTCGCATCTGTTCCCAAGAAGTACAGTGTATTGGACTGAAGCGGAGCTACTGTTCTTGTCAGTTTGCTAAGCAGAGTTGAACTAGATATGGCCCCTGTGTGTAGGAAGCACAGTTCTTTTGTTCTGAGCTAGCTCACTGTTCGGACCACATAGGAAACACAGTAGAGTAGAAGAGTGCTCTTTTCTCAAA
Organism: Peromyscus eremicus; assembly: GCF_949786415.1. Lineage (NCBI taxonomy): Eukaryota > Metazoa > Chordata > Mammalia > Rodentia > Cricetidae > Peromyscus > Peromyscus eremicus. The sequence continues at coordinate 33,265 of NW_026734932.1, read as the reverse complement.
AGCAGAGTGTGTTTCTTGTAAGGCGAGCTAGCGTTTGTTTCCCAGTCCTAAATGGAGTTGAATCACATGCAGTTTTTGTTCCTACGAGGAAGAGGTGTTTTCTGATAAGAAGAGTCACTATTGCGCTCCTATTTCTATACACAGTACAAATAGGACTCGCGTCTGTTCCCAGCTAGTACAGTGTATTGGACTGAAGAGGAGCTACCGTTCTTGTCAGTTTCCTAAGCAGAGTTGAACTAGATATGGCCCGTGTGTGTAGGAAGCACAGTTCTTTTGTTCTGAGCAAGCTCACTGTTCGGACCCCATAGGAAACACAGTAGAGCAGAAGAGTGCTCTTTTCTCAAAAGCAGAGTGTGTTTCTTGTAAGGCAAGCTAGCGTTTGTTTCCCAGTACTAAATGGAGTTGAATCACATCCTGTTTTTGGTCCTACGAGCAAGAGCTGTTTTCTGGTAAGGAAAGTCATTATTGTGTTCCCATTGCCAGACACAGGGCAAATAGCACTGGCGTCTATTCCCAGCATGTACAGTGTATTGGACTGAAGAGGATCTACTGTTCTTGTCAGTTTCCTAAGCAGAATTGAACTAGATATGGCCGTATTTGTAGGAAGCACAGTTCTTTTGTTCTGAGCAAACTCACTGTTCTGGCCCTATAGGAAACACAGTAGAGTAGAAGAGTGCTCTTTTCTCAAAAGCAGAGTGTGTTTCTTGTAAGGCGAGCTAGCGTTTGTTTTCCAGTCCTAAATGGAGTTGAATCCCAAGCAGTTTCTTGTCCTACCAGCAAGTGTTGTTTTCTGGTAAGGAAAGTCACTATTGCGCTCCCATTTCCATACAGAGTGAAAATAGCACTCGCATCTGTTCCCAGCAAGTACAGTGTATTGGACTGAAGCGGAGCTACTGTTCTTGTCAGTTTCCTAAGCAGAGTTGAACTAGATATGGCCCCTGTGTGTAGAAAGCACAGTTCTTTTTTTCTGAGCAAGCTCACTGTTCGGACCACATAGGAAACACAGTAGAGTAGAAGAGTGCTCTTTTCTCAAAAGCAGAGTGTGTTTCTTGTAAGGCGAGCTAGCGTTTGTTTCCTAGTCCTAAATGGAGTTGAAACACATGCAGTTTCTTGTCCTACGAGCAAGAGTTGTTTTCTGGTAAGAAGAGTCACTATTGCGTCCCACTGTCATACACAGGGCAAATAGCACTGGCGTCTGTTCACAGCATGTACAGTGTATTGGATTGAAGAGGATCTACTGTTCTTTTCAGTTTCCTAAGCATAATTGAACTAGATATGGCCGTATTTTTATGAAGCACAGTTCTTTTGTTCTGAGCAAGCTCACTGTTCTGGCCCTATAGGAAGCACAGTAGAGTAGAAGACTGCTCTTTTCTCAAAAGCAGAGTGTGTTTCTTGTAAGGCGAGCTAGCGTTTGTTTCCCAGTCCTAAATGGAGTTGAATCACATGCAGTTTTTGGTCCTACGAGCAAGAGTTGTTTTCTGGTAAGGAAAGTCACTATTGCGCTCCCTTTGCCATACACAGTGCAAATAGCACTCGCGTCTGTTCCCAGCAAGTACAGTGTATTGAACTGAAAAGGAGCTACTGTTCTTGTCACTTTCCTAAGCAGAGTTGAACTAGATATGGCCGATGTGTGTAGGAAGCACAGTTCTTTTGTTCTCAGCAAGCTCACTGTTCGGAAACCATATGAACCACAGTGAAATAGAAGAGTGCTCTTTTCTCTAAAGCAGAGTGTGTTTCTTGTAAGGCGAGCTAGCGTTTGTTTCCCAGTCCTAAATGGAATTGAATCTCATGCAGTTTTTGGTCCTACGAGCAAGAGTTTTTTACTCGTAAGCAAAGTCACTATTGCGCTCCCATTGCTATACACAGTGCAAATAGCACTCGCGTCTGTTCCCAGCAAGTACAGTGTATTGGACTGAAGAGGAGCTACTGTTCTTGTCAGTTTCCTAAGCAGAGTTGAACTAGATATTTCCCGTGTGTGTAGGAAGCACAGTTCTTTTGTTCTGAGTAAGCTCAATGTTCGGACCCCATATGAACCACAATAGAATAGAAGACTGCTCCTTTTTCTCAAAAGCAGAGTGTGTTTTTTGTAAGGCGAGCTAGAGTTTGTTTCCCAGTCCTAAATGGAGTTGAATCACATGCAGTTTTAGGTCGTACGAGCAAGAGTTGTTTTCTCGTAATCAAAGTCACTATTGCGCTCCCATTGCCATACACAGTGCAAATAGCACTCGCGTCTTTTCCCAGCAAGTACAGTGTATTGGACTGAAGAGGAGCTACAGTTCTTGTCAGTTTCCTAAGCAGATTTGAACTAGATATGGCCCATGTGTGTAGGAAGCCCAGTTCTTTTGTTCTGACAAGTTCAATGTTCGGACCCCATATGAACCACAGTAGAATAGAAGACTGCTCTTTTCTCAAAAGCAGAGTGTGTTTCTTGTAAGGCGAGCTAGCGTTTGTTTCCCAGTCCTAAATGAAGTTGAATCACATGCAGTTTATTGTCCTACGAGCAAGAGGTGTTTTGTGGTAAGAAAGTCACTATTGCCCTCCCTTTGCCATACACAGTGCAAATAGCACTCGCGTCTGTTCCCAGTAGTACAGTGTATTGGACTGAAGAGGAGCTACTGTTCTTGTCAGTTTACTAAGCAGAGTTGAACTAGATATGGCCCATGTGTGTAGGAAGCACAGTTCTTTTGTTCTCAGCAAGCTCACTGTTCGGACCCCATAATAAACATAGTAGAGTAGAAGAGTGCTCTTTTCTCAAAAGCAGAGTGTGTTTCTTGTAAGGCGAGCTAGCGTTTCTTTCCTAGTCCTAAATGGAGTTGAATCACATGCAGTTTTTGGTACTATGAGCAAGAGTTGTTTTTTGGTAAGGAAAGTCATTGTTGCGCTCCCATTGTCATACACAGGGGAAATAGCACTCGCATCTGTTCCCAAGAAGTACAGTGTATTGGACTGAAGCGGAGCTACTGTTCTTGTCAGTTTGCTAAGCAGAGTTGAACTAGATATGGCCCCTGTGTGTAGGAAGCACAGTTCTTTTGTTCTGAGCAAGCTCACTGTTCGGACCCCATAATAAACACAGTAGAGTAGAAGAGTGCTCTTTTCTCAAAAGCAGAGTGTGTTTCTTGTAAGGCGAGCTAGCGTTTCTTTCCTAGTCCTAAATGGAGTTGAATCACATGCAGTTTTTGGTCCTACGAGCAAGAGTTGTTTTCTGGTAAGGAAAGTCACTATTGCGCTCCCTTTGCCATACACAGTGCAAATAGCACTCGCGTCTGTTCCCAGCAAGTACAGTATATTGAACTGAAAAGGAGCTACTGTTCTTGTCACTTTCCTAAGCAGAGTTGAACTAGATATGGCCGATGTGTGTAGGAAGCACAGTTCTTTTGTTCTCAGCAAGCTCACTGTTCGGAAACCATATGAACCACAGTGAAATAGAAGACTGCTCTTTTCTCAAAAGCAGAGTCTGTTTCTTGTAAGGCGAGCTAGCGTTTGTTTCCCAGTCCTAAATGGAGTTGAATCTCATGCAGTTTTTGTTCCTATGAGCAAGAGTTGTTTACTTGTAAGCAAAGTCACTATTGCGCTCCCATTGCCATACACAGTGCAAAAAGCACTGGCGTCTGTTCCAAGCAAGTACAGTGTATTGGACTGAAGAGGAGCTACTGTTCTTGTCAGTTTCCTAAGCAGAGTTGAACTAGATATGGCTCGTGTGTGTAGGAAGCACAGTTCTTTTGTTCTGAGTAAGCTCAATGTTCGGACCCCATATGAACCACAGTAGAATAGAAGACTGCTCTTTTCTCAAAAGCAGAGTGTGTTTCTTGTAAGGCGAGTTGGCGTTTGTTTCCCAGTCTTAAATGAAGTTGAATCACATGCAGTTTTTGGTCCTACGAGCAAGAGTTGTTTTCTGGTAATCAAAGTCACTATTGCGCTCCCATTGCCATACACAGTGCAAATAGCACTCGCGTCTGTTCCCAGCAAGTACAGTGTATTGGACTGAAGAGGAGCTACTGTTCTTGTCAGTTTCCTAAGCAGAGTTGAACTAGATATGGCCCATGTTTGTAGGAAGCCCAGTTCTTTTGTTCTGAGCAAGCTCAATGTTCGGACCCCTTATGAACCACAGTAGAATAGAAGACTGCTCTTTTCTCAAAAGCAGAGTGTGTTTCTTGTAAGGCGAGCTAGCGTTTGTTTCCCAGTACTAAATGGAGTTGAAACACATGCAGTTTATTGTCCTACGAACAAGAGTTTTTTTCTGGTAAAAAGAGTCACCGTTGTGCTCCCTTTGTCATACACAGGGCAAATAGCACTGGCGTCTGTTCCCAGCATGTACAGTGTATTGGACTGAAGAGGATCTACTGTTCTTGTCAGTTTCCTAAGCAGAATTGAACTAGATATGGCCGTATTTGTAGGAAGCACAGTAATTTTGTTCTGAGCAAACTCACTGTTCTGGCCCTATAGGAAAAACAGTAGAGTAGAAGAGTGCTCTTTTCTCAAAAGCAGAGTGTGTTTCTTGTAAGGAGAGCTAGCGTTTGTTTCCCAGTCCTAAATGGAGTTGAATCACATGCAGTTTTTGGTACTACGAGCAAGAGTTGTTTTCTGGTAAGGAAAGTCACTATTGCGCTCCCATTTCCATACACAGTGCAAATAGCACTCGCATCTGTTCCCAGCAAGTAGAGTGTATTGGACTGAAGCGGAGCTACTTTTCTTGTCAGTTTGCTAAGCAGAGTTGAACTAGATATGGCTCCTGTGTGTAGGAAGCACAGTTCTTTTGTTCTGAGCAAGCTCACTGTTCGGACCACATAGGAAACACAGAAGAGTAGAAGAGTGCTCTTTTCTCAAAAGCAGAGTGTGTTTCTTGTAAGGCAAGCTAGTTTTTGTTCCCCAGTCAGAAATGGAGTTGAATCCATGCAGTTTTTGTTCCTACGAGGAAGAGGTGTTTTCTGATAAGAAGAGTCACTATTGCGCTCCTATTTCTATACACAGTACAAATAGGACTCGCGTCTGTTCCCAGCTAGTACAGTGTATTGGACTGAAGAGGAGCTACCGTTCTTGTCAGTTTCCTAAGCAGAGTTGAATAGATATGGCCTCTGTGTGTAGGAATCACAGTTCTTTTGTTCTGAGCAAGCTCACTGTTCGGACCCCATAGGAAACACAGTAGAGCAGAAGAGTGCTCTTTTCTCAAAAGCAGAGTGTGTTTCTTGTAAGGCAAGCTAGCGTTTGTTTCCCAGTACTAAATGGAGTTGAATCACATCCTGTTTTTGGTCCTACGAGCAAGAGTTGTTTCCTGGTAAGGAAAGTCACTATTGCGCTCCTATTGTCAGACACAGGGCAAATAGCACTGACATCTGTTCCCACCATGTACAGTGTATTGGACTGAAGAGGATCTAATGTTCTTGTCAGTTTCCTAAGCAGAATTGATCTAGATATGGCCGTATTTGTAGGAAGCACAGTAATTTTGTTCTGAGCAAACTCACTGTTCTGGCCCTATAGGAAACACAGTAGAGTAGAAGAGTGCTCTTTTCTCAAAAGCAGAGTCTGTTTCTTGTAAGGAGAGCTAGCGTTTGTTTCCCAGTCCTAAATGGAGTTGAATCACATGCAGTTTTTGGTACTACGAGCAAGAGTTGTTTTCTGGTAAGGAAAGTCACTATTGCGCTCCCATTTCCATACACAGTGCAAATAGCACTCGCATCTGTTCCCAGCAAGTAGAGTTTATTGGACTGAATCGGTGCTACTGTTCTTGTCAGTTTGCTAAGCAGAGTTGAACTAGATAGGGCCCCTGTGTGTAGGAAGCACAGTTCTTTTGTTCTGAGCAAGCTCACTGTTCGGACCCCATAGGAAACACAGTAGAGTAGAAGAGTGCTCTTTTCTCAAAAGCAGAGTGTGTTTCTTGTAAGGCGAGCTAGCGTTTGTTTCCCAGTCCTAAATGGAGTTGAATCACATGCAGTTTCTTGTCCTACGAGCAAGAATTGTTTTCTAGTAAAAAGAGTCACTGTTGCGCTCCCATTGTCATACACAGGGCAAATATCACTGGCGTCTGTTCCCAGCATGTACAGTGTATTGGACTGAAGAGGATCTACTGTTCTTGTCAGTTTCCTAAGCAGAATGTACTAGATATAGCCGTATTTGTAGGAAGCATAGTTCTTTTGTTCTGAGCAAACTCACTGTTCTGGCCCTATAGGAAACACAGTAGAGTAGAAGAGTGCTCTTTTCTCAAAAGCAGAGTGTGTTTTTTGTAAGGCGAGCTAGCGTTTGTTTCCCAGTCCTAAATGGAGTTGAATCACATGCAGTTTTTGGTCCTATGACCAAGAGTTGTTTTCTGGTACGGAAAGTCACTATTGCGCTCCCATTTCCATACACAGTGCAAATAGTAATCACATCGGTTCCCAGGAAGTACAGTGTATTGGACTGAAGCAGAGCTGCTTTTCTTTTCAGTTTCCTAAGCAGAGTTGAACTAGATATGGCCCCTGTGTGTAGGGAGCACAGTTCCTTTGTTCTGAGCAAGCTCACTGTTCGGACCAAATAGAAACACAGAAGAATAGAAGAGTGCTCTTTTCTCAAAGGCAGAGTGTGTTTCTTGTAAGGCGAGCTAGTGTTTGTTCCCCAGTCAGAAATGGAGTTGAATCCCATGCAGTTTCTGGTCCTACAAGCAAGAGGTGTTTTCTGATAAGAAGAGTCACTATTGCGCTCCTATTGCCATACACAGTACAAATAGGACTCGCGTCTGTTCCCAGCTAGTACAGTGTATTGGACTGAAGAGGAGCTACCGTTCTTGTCAGTTTCCTAAGCAGAGTTGAACTAGATATGGCCCGTGTGTGTAGGAAGCACAGTTCTATTGTTCTGAGCAAGCTCACTGTTAGGACACAATAGGAAACACAGTAGAGCAGAAGAGTGCTCTTTTCTCAAAAGCAGAGTGTGTTTTTTGTAAGGCAAGCTAGTGTTTGTTTTTCAGTCAGAAATGGAGTTGAATCCCATGCAGTTTCTGGTCCTACGAGCAAGAGTTGTTTTCTGTTAAGAAGAGTCACTATTGCGCTCCCATTGGCATACACAGGGCAAATAGCACTGGCGTCTGTTCCCAGCAAGTACAGTGTATTGGACTGAAGTGGAGATACTGTCCTTGTCAGTTTCCTAAGCAGAGTTGAACTAGATATGGAACCTGTGTGTAGGAGCACAGTTCTTTTGTTCTGAGCAAGCTCACTGTTCGGACCCATAGAAAAGACATTAGAGTAGAAGAGTGCTCTTTTCTCAAAAGCAGAGTGTGTTTCTTATAAGGCGAGCTAGTGTTTGTTTCCCAGTCAGAAATGGAGTTGAATCCCATGCAGTTTCTGGTCCTATGAGCAAGAGTTGTTCTCTGGTAATAAAGTCACTATTGCGCTCCCATTGCCATACACAGTGCAAATAGCACTCGCTTCTGTTCCCAGCAAGTACAGTTTATTGGACAGAAGAGGAGCTACTGTTCTTGTCAGTTTCCTAAGCAGAGTTGAACTAGATATGGCCCCTGTGTGTAGGAAGCACAGTTCTTTTGTTCTGAGCAAGCTCAATGTTCGGACCCCATAGGAAACACAGTAGAGTAGAAGACTGATCTTTTTTCAAAAGCAGAGTGGGTTTCTTGTAAGGCAAGCTAGAGTTTGTTTCCCAGTCCTAAATGGAGTTGAATCACATGCAGTTTTTGGTCCTACGAGAAAGAGTTGTTTTCTGGTAATAAAGTCACTGTTGCGCTCCCATTGCCATATACAGTGTAAATAGCACTCGCATCTGTTCCCAGCAAGTACAGTGTATTGGACTGAAGCGGAGCTACTGTTCTTGTCAGTTTCCGAAGCAGAGTTGAACTAGATATGGCCCCTGTGTGTAGGAAGCACAGTTCTTTTGTTCTGAGCAAGCTCACTATTCGGACCCCATAGGAAAAACAGTAGAGTAGAGGAGTGCTCCTTTCTCAAAAGCAGAGTGTGTTTCTTGTAAGGCGAGATAATGTTTGTTTCCCAGTCAGAAATGGAGTTGAATCCCATGCAGTTTCTTGTCCTATGAGTAAGAGTTGTTTTCTGATAAGAAGAGTCACTATTGTGCTCCTATTGACATACACAGGGCAAATAGCATTCGCGTCTGTTCCCAGCTAGTACAGTGTATTGGACTGAAGAGGAGCTACCGTTCTTGTCAGTTTCCTAAGCAGAGTTGAACTAGATATGGCCCGTGTGTGTAGGAAGCACAGTTCTTTTGTTCTGAGCAAGCTCACTGTTCGGACCCCATAGGAAACACAGTAGAGTAGAAGAGTGCTCTTTTCTCAAAAGCAGAGGGTGTTTCTTGTTAGGCGAGCTAGCGTTTGTTTCCCAGTCCTAAATGGAGTTGAATCACATGCAGATTCTTGTCCTACGAGCAAGAGTTTTTTTCTGGTAAGAAGAGTCACTATTGCGCTCCCATTGTCATACACAGGGCAAATAGCTCTGGCATCTGTTCCCAGCATGTACAGTGTATTGGACTGAAGAGGAGCCACTGTTCTTTTCAGTTTCCTAAGCAGAATTGAACTAGATATGGCAGTATTTGTATGAAGCACAGTTCTTTTGTTCTGAGCAAGCTCACTGTTCTGGCCCTATAGGAAACACAGTAGAGTAGAAGAGTGCTCTTTTCTCAAAAGCAGAGTGTGTTTCTTGTAAGGCAAGCTAGTGTTTGTTTCCCAGTCAGAAATGGAGTTGAATCCCATGCAGTTTCTGGTCCTACGAGCAAGAGGTGTTTTCTGGTAAGGAAAGTCACTATTGCGCTCCCAATTACATACACAGTGCAAATAGCACTCGCGTCTATTCCCAGCAAGTACAGTGTATTGGATTGAATAGGAGCTACTGTTCTTGTCAGTTTCCTAAGCAAAGTTGAACTACATATGGTCCGTGTGTGTAGGAAGCACAGTTCTTTTGTTCTGAGCAAGCTCACTGTTCGGACCCCAAAGGAAACACAGTAGAGTGGAAGAGTGCTATTTTCTCAAAAGCAGAGTGTGTTTCTTGTAAGGCGAGCTAGCATTTGTTTCCCAGTCCTAAATTGAGCTGAATCACATGCAGTTTCTGGTCCTATGAGCAAGAGTTGTTTTCTAGTAAGGAAAGTGACTATTGCGCTCCCATTGCCATACACAGTGCAAATAGCACTCGCGTCTGTTCCCAGCAAGTACAGTGTATTGGACTGAAGAGGAGCTACTGTTCTTGTCAGTTTCCTAAGCAGAGTTGAACTAGATATGGCCCGTGTGTGTAGGAAGCCCAGTTCTTTTGTTCTGAGCAAGCTCACTGTTCGGACCACATAGCATACACAGTCGATTAGAAGAGTGCTCTTTTCTCAGAAGCAGAGTGTGTTTCTTGTTACGTGAGCTAGAGTTTGTTTCCCAGTCCTAAATGGAGTTGAATCACATGCAGTTTCTTGTCCTACGAGCAAGAGTTGTTTTCTGGTAATAAGAGTCAATATTGCACTCCCATTGTCATAGACAGGGCAAATAGCACTGGCGTCTGTTCCCAGAATGTACAGTGTATTGCACTGAACAGGAGCTACTGTTCTTTTCAGTTTCCTAAGCAGAATTGAACTAGATATGGCAGTATTTGTATGAAGCACAGTTCTTTTGTTCTGAGCAATCTCACTGTTCTGGCCCTATAGGAAACACAGTAGAGTAGAAGAGTGCTCTTTTCTCAAAAGCAGAGTGTGTTTCTTTTAAGGCGAGCTAGCATTTGTTTCCCAGTCCTAAACGGAGTTGAATCACATGCGGTTTTTGGTCCTACAAGCAAGAGTTGTTTTCTGGTAAGGAAAGTCACTATTGTGCTCCCATTTCCATACTCAGTGCAAACAGCACTCGCGTCTGTTCCCGGCAAGTACAGTGTATTGGACTAAAGCAGAGATACTGTTCTTGTCAGTTTCCTAAGCAGAGTTGTACTAGATATGGCCCATGTGTGTAGGAAGCACAGTACTTTTGTTCTGAGCAAGCTCACTATTCGGACCCCATAGGAAACACATTAGAGTAGAAGAGTGCTCTTTTCTCAAAAGGAGAGTGTGTTTCTTGTAACGCGAGCTAGTGTTTGTTTTCCAGTCAGAAATGGAGTTGAATCCCATGCAGTTTCTGGTCCTACGAGCAAGAGTTGTTTTCTGTTAAGAAGAGTCACTATTGCGCTCCCATTGGCATACACAGGGCAAATAGCACTGGCGTCTGTTCCCAGCAAGTACAGTGTATAGGACTGAAGTGGAGCTACTGTTCTTGTCAGTTTCCTAAGCAGAGTTGAACTAGATATGGCCCCTGTGTGTAGGAAGCACAGTTCTTTTGTTCTGAGCAAGCTCACTGTTCGGACCCCATAGAAAAGACATTATAGTAGAAGTGTGCTCTTTTCTCAAAAGCAGAGTGTGTTTCTTATAAGGCGAGCTAGTGTTTGTTTCCCAGTCAGAAATGGAGTTGAATCCCATGCAGTTTCTGGTCCTATGAGCAAGAGTTGTTCTCTGGTAATAAAGTCACTATTGCGCTCCCATTGCCATACACAGTGCAAATAGCACTCGCATCTGTTCCCAGCAAGTACAGTGTATTGGACTGAAGAGGAGCTACTGTTCTTGTCAGTTTCCTAAGCAGAGTTGAACTAGATATGGCCTTTGTGTGTAGGAAGCACTTTGCTTTTGTTCTGAGCAAGCTCACTGTTCCACCCCATAGGAAACACAGTAGAGTAGAAGAGTGCTCTTTTCTCAATAGCAGAGTGTTTTTCTTGTAAGGCGAGCTAGTGTTTGTTTCCCAGTCAGAAATGGAGGTGAATCCCATGCAGTTTCTGGGGTTACGAGCAAGAGGTGTTTTCTGGTAAGGAAAGTCACTATTGCGCTTCCATTTCCATACGCAGTGCAAATAGCACTCGCGTCTGTTCCCAGGAAGTACAGTGTATTGGACTGAAGCGGAGCTACTGTTCTTGTCAGTTTCCTAAGCAGAGATGAACTAGATATGGCCCGTGTGTGTAGGAAGCACAGTTCTTTTGTTCTGAGCAAGCTCAATGTTCGGACCCCATAGGAAACACAGTAGAGTAGAAGAGTGCTCTTTTCTCAAAAGCAGAGTGTGTTTCTTGTTAGGTGAGCTAGCGTTTGTTTCCCAGTCGTAAATGGAGTTGAATCACATGCAGATTCTTGTCCTACGAGCAAGAGTTGTTTTCTGGTAAGAAGAGTCACTATTGCGCTCCCATTGTCATACACAGGGCAAATAGCTCTGGCATCTGTTCCCAGCATGTACAGTGTATTGGACTGAACAGAAGCTACTGTTCTTGTCATTTTCCTAAGCAGAAATGAACTAGATATGGCAGTATTTGTATGAAGCACAGTTCTTTTTTTCTGAGCAAGCTCACTGTTTGGCCCTATAGGAAACACAGTAGAGTAGAAGAGTGCTCTTTTCTCAAAAGCAGAGTGTGTTTTTTGTAAGGCGAGATAGCGTTTGTTTCACAGTCCTAAATGGAGTTGAATCACATGCAGTTTTTTGTCCTACGACCCAAAGTTGTTTTCTGGTAAGGAAAGTCACTATTGTGCTCCCATTTACATACACAGTGCAAATAGCACTCGTGTCTGTTCCGAGCAAGTACAGTGTATTGGACTGAAGCGGAGCTACTGTTCTTGTCAGTTCCCTAAGCAGAGTTGAACTAGATATGGCCCCTGTGTGTAGGAAGCACAGTTCTTTTGTTCTGAGCAAGCTCACTATTCGGACCCCATAGGAAACACAGTAGAGTAGAAGAGTGCTCTTTTCTCAAAAGCAGAGTGTGTTTCTTGTAAGGCGAGCTAGCGTTTCTTTCCTAGTCCTAAATGGAGTTGAATCACATGCAGTTTTTGGTACTACGAGCAAGAGTTGTTTTTTGGTAAGGAAAGTCACTGTTGCGCTCCCATTGTCATACACAGGGGAAATAGCACTCGCATCTGTTCCCAAGAAGTACAGTGTATTGGACTGAAGCGGAGCTACTGTTCTTGTCAGTTTGCTAAGCAGAGTTGAACTAGATATGGCCCCTGTGTGTAGGAAGCACAGTTCTTTTGTTCTGAGCAAGCTCACTGTTCGGACCACATAGGAAACACAGTAGAGTAGAAGAGTGCTCTTTTCTCAAAAGCAGAGTGTGTTTCTTGTAAGGCGAGCTAGCGTTTGTTTCCCAGTCCTAAATGGAGTTGAATCACATGCAGTTTTTGTTCCTACGAGGAAGAGGTGTTTTCTGATAAGAAGAGTCACTATTGCGCTCCTATTTCTAAACACAGTACAAATAGGACTCGCGTCTGTTCCCAGCTAGTACAGTGTATTGGACTGAAGAGGAGCTACCGTTCTTGTCAGTTTCCTAAGCAGAGTTGAACTAGATATGGCCCGTGTGTGTAGGAAGCACAGTTCTTTTGTTCTGAGCAAGCTCACTGTTCGGACCCCATAGGAAACACAGTAGAGCAGAAGAGTGCTCTTTTCTCAAAAGCAGAGTGTGTTTCTTGTAAGGCAAGCTAGCGTTTGTTTCCCAGTACTAAATGGAGTTGAATCACATCCTGTTTTTGGTCCTACGAACAAGAGTTGTTTTCTGGTAAGGAAAGTCATTATTGTGCTCCCATTGCCAGACACAGGGCAAATAGCACTGGCGTCTGTTCCCAGCATGTACAGTGTATTGGACTGAAGACGATCTACTGTTCTTGTCAGTTTCCTAGCAGAATTGAACTAGATATGGCCGTATTTGTAGGAAGCACGGTTCTTTTGTTCTGAGCAAACTCACTGTTCTGGCCCTATAGGAAACACAGTAGAGTAGAAGAGTGCTGTTTTCTCAAAAGCAGAGTGTGTTTCTTGTAAGGCGAGCTAGCGTTTCTTTTCCAGTCCTAAACGGAGTTGAATCCCAAGCAGTTTCTTGTCCTACCAGCAAGAGTTGTTTTCTGGTAAGGAAAGTCACTATTGTGCTCCCATTTCCATACACAGTGCAAATAGCACTCGCATCTGTTCCCAGCAAGTACAGTGTATTGGACTGAAGCGGAGCTACTGTTCTTGTCAGTTTCCTAAGCAGAGTTGAACTAGATATGGCCCCTGTGTGTAGAAAGCACAGTTCTTTTTTTCTGAGCAAGCTCACTGTTCGGACCACATAGGAAACACAGTAGAGTAGAAGAGTGCTCTTTTCTCAAAAGCAGAGTGTGTTTCTTGTAAGGCGAGCTAGCGTTTGTTTCCCAGTCTTAATGGAGTTGAAACACATGCAGTTTCTTGTCCTACGAGCAAGAGTTGTTTTCTGGTAAGAAGAGTCACTATTGCGCTCCCACTGTCATACACAGGGCAAATAGCACTGGCGTCTGTTCACAGCATGTACAGTGTATTGGATTGAAGAGGATCTACTGTTCTTTTCAGTTTCCTAAGCAGAATTGAACTAGATATGGCCGTATTTTTATGAAGCACAGTTCTTTTGTTCTGACAAGCTCAATGTTCGGACCCCATATGAACCACAGTAGAATAGAAGACTGCTCTTTTCTCAAAAGGAGAGTGTGTTTCTTGTAAGGCGAGCTAGCGTTTGTTTCCCAGTCCTAAATGGAGTTGAATCACATGCAGTTTATTGTCCTACGAGCAAGAGTTGTTTTCTGGTAAGAAAGTCACTATTGCCCTCCCTTTGCCATACACAGTGCAAATAGCACTCGCGTCTGTTCCCAGTAAGTACAGTGTATTGGACTGAAGAGGAGCTACTGTTCTTGTCAGTTTCCTAAGCAGAGTTGAACTAGATATGGCCCATGTGTGTAGGAAGCACAGTTCTTTTGTTCTGAGCAAGCTCACTGTTCGGACCCCATAATAAACACAGTAGAGTAGAAGAGTGCTCTTTTCTCAAAAGCAGAGTGTGTTTCTTGTAAGGCGAGCTAGGATTTCTTTCCTAGTCCTAAATGGAGTTGAATCACATGCAGTTTCTTGTCCTACGAGCAAGAGTTGTTTTCTGGTAAAAAGAGTCACTGTTGCGCTCCCATTGTCAGACACAGGGGAAATAGCACTGGCGTCTGTTCCCAGCATGTACAGTGTATTGGACTGAAGAGGATCTACTGTTCTTGTCAGTTTCCTTAGCAGAATTGAAGTAGTTAGGGCCGTATGTGTAGGAAGCACAGTAATTTTGTTCTGAGCAATCTCACTGTTCTGGCCCTATAGGAAACACAGTAGAGTAGAAGAGTGCTCTTTTCTCAAAAGCAGAGTGTGTTTCTTGTAAGGAGAGCTAGCGTTTGTGTCCCAGTCCGAAATGGAGTTGAATCACATGCAGTTTCTGGTACTACGAGCAAGTGTTGTTTTCTGGTAAGGAAAGTCACTATTGCGCTCTCATTGCCATACACAGTGCAAATAGCACTCGCATCTGTTCCCAAGAAGTACAGTGTATTGGACTGAAGCGGAGCTACTGTTCTTGTCAGTTTGCTAAGCAGAGTTGAACTAGATATGGCCCCTGTGTGTAGGAAGCACAGTTCTTTTGTTCTGAGCAAGCTCACTGTTCGGACCACATAGGAAACACAGTAGAGTAGAAGAGTGCTCTTTTCTCAAAAGAAGAGTGTGTTTCTTGTAAGGCGAGCTAGTGTTTGTTTCCCAGTCAGAAATGGAGTTGAATCCCTTGCAGTTTCTGGTCCTACATGCAAGAGGTGTTTTCTGATAAGAAGTGTCACTATTGCACTCCCATTGTCATACAGAGGACAAATAGCACTAGCGTCTGTTCCCTGCATGTACAGTGTATTGGACTGAAGAGGATCTACTGTTCTTGTCAGTTTCCTAAGCAGAGTTGAACTTGATATGGCCCGTGTGTGGAGGAAGCACAGTTCTTTTGTTCTGAGCAAGCTCACTGTTCGGACCCCATAGGACATTAGGTAGAGTAGAAGAGTGCTCTTTTCTCTAAAGCAGAGTCTGTTTCCTGTAAGCCGAGCTAGCGTTTGTTTCATAGTCCTAAATGGAGTTGAATCACATGCAGTTTCTTGTCCTACGAGCAAGAGTTGTTTTCTGGTAAGAAGAGTCACTATTGTGCTCCAATTGTCATACACAGGGCAAATAGCACTGGCGTCTGTTCCCAGCATGTACAGTGCACTGGAATGAAGAGGATCTACTGTTCTTGTCAGTTTCCTAAGCAGAATTGAACTAGATATGGCCGTATTTGTAGGAATCACAGTTCTTTTGTTCTGAGCAAACTCACTGTTCTGGCCCTATTGGAAACACAGTAGAGTAGAAGAGTGCTCTTTTCTCAAAAGCAGAGTGTGTTTTTTGTAAGGCGAGCTAGCGTTTGTTTCCCAGTCCTAAATGGAGTTGAATCACATGCAGTTTTTGGTCCTATAAGCAAGACTTGTTTTCTGGTAAGGAAAGTCATTATTGTGCTCCCATTGCCATACACAGTGCAAATAGAACTGGTGTCTGTTCCCAGCAAGTACAGTGTATTGGACTGAACCGGAGCTACTGTTCTTGTCAGTTTCCTAAGCAGAGTTGAACCTGATATGGCCCCTGTGTGTAGGAAGAACAGTTCTTTTGCTCTGAGCAAGCTCACTGTTCGGACCCCATAGTAAACACAGTAGAGTAGAAGAGTGCTCTTTTCTCAGAAGCAGAGTGTGTTTCTTGTAAAGCGAGCTAGACATTGTTTCCCAGTCCTAAATGGAGTTGAATCACATGCAGTTTCTTGTCCTACGAGCAAGAATTGTTTTCTGGTAAGAAGAGTCACTATTGTGCTCCCATTGTCATTCACAGGGCAAATAACACTGGCGTCTGTTCCCTGCATGTACACTGTATTGGACTGAAGAGCATCTACTGTTCTTTTCAGTTTCCTAAGCATAATTGAACTAGATATGGCCGTATTTGTATGAAGCACAGTTCTTTTGTTCTGAGCAAGCTCACTGTTCTTGCCCTATAGGAAACACAGTAGAGTAGAAAAGTGCTCTTTTCTCAAAAGCAGAGTGTGTTTCTTGTAAGGCGAGCTAGCGTTTGATTCCCAGTCCTAAATGGAGTTGAATCACATGCAGTTTCTGGTCCTGTGAGCAAGAGTTGTTTTCTGGATAAGGAAAGTCACTCTTGCGCTCCTATTGACATACACAGTGCAAATAGCACTGGCGTCTGTTCCCAACAAGTACAGTGTATTGGACTGAAGCAGAGCTACTGTTCTTGTCAGTTTGCTAAGCAGAGTTGAACTAGATATGGTCCCTGTGCATAGGAAGCACAGTTCTTTTGTTCTGAGCAAGCTCAGTGTTCGGACCACATAGGAAACACAGAAGAGTAGAAGAGTGCTCTTTTCTCAAAAGCAGAGTGTGTTTCTTGTAAGGCAAGCTAGCATTTGTTTCCCATTCCTAAATGGAGTTGAAACACATGCAGTTTCTGGTCCTACGAGCAAGAGTTGTTTTCTGGTAAGAAGAGTCACTATTGCGCTCCCATTGTCATACACAGGGCAAATAGCACTGGTGTCTGTTCCCAGCAAGTACAGTGTATTGGACTGAAGTGGAGCTACTGTTCTTGTTAGTTTCCTAAGCAGAGTTGAACTAGATATGGCCCCTGTGTGTAGGAAGCACAGTTCTTTTGTTCTGAGCAAGCTCACAGTTCGGACCACATAGAAAAGACATTAGAGTAGAAGAGTGCTCTTTTCTCAAAAGCAGAGTGTGTTTCTTATAAGGCGAGCTAGTGTTTGTTTCCCAGTCCTAAATGGAGTTGAATCCCATGCAGTTTCTGGTCCCACGAGCAAGAGGTGTTTTCTGGTTAAAAACAGTCACTATTGAGCTCCCATTGCCATATACAGTGTAAATAGCACTCGCGTCTGTTCCCAGCAAGTACAGTGTATTGGACTGAAGCGGAGCTACTGTTCTTGTCAGTTTCCTAAGCAGAGTTGAACTAGATATGGCCCCTGTGTGTAGAAAGCACAGTTCTTTTGTTCTGAGCAAGCTCACTGTTCGGACCCCATAGGAAACACAGTCGAGTAGAAGATTGCTCTTTTCTCAAAAGCAGAGTGTATTTCTTGTAAGGTGAGCTAGCGTTTGTTTCCCAGTCCTAAATGGAGTTGAAACACATGCAGTTTATTGTCCTATGAGCAAGAGTTGTTTTCTGGTAAGAAGACTCACTATTGCGCTCCCATTGTCATACACAGGGCAAATCACACTGGCATCTGTTCCCAGCATGTACAGTGTATTGGACTGAAGAGGATCAACTGTTCTTGTCAGTTTCCTAAGCCGAGTTTAACTAGATATGGACCGTGTGTGTTCGAAGCACAGTTCTTTTTTTCTGAGAATGCTCACTGTTCTGGCCCTATAGGAAACACATTAGAGTAGAAGAGTGCTCCTTTCTCAATCCAGAGTGTGTTTCTTGTAAGTCGAGCTATCATTTGTTTCCCAGTCCTAAATAGAGTTGAATCCCATGCAGTTTCTGGTCCTACCAGCAAGAGTTGTTTTCTGATAAGAAGAGTCACTATTGCGGTCCTAATGCCATACACAGTACAAATAGCAATCACGTCTGTTCCCAGCTAGGACAGTGTATTGGACTGAGGAGGAGCTACTGTTCTTGTCAGTTTCCTAAGCAGAGTTGAACTAGATATGGCCCGTGTGTGTAGGAAGCACAGTTCTTTTGTTCTGAGCAAGTTCAATATTCGGACCCCATAGGAAACACAGTAGAGTAGAAGAGTGCTCTTTTCTCAAAAGCAGAGTGTGTTTCTTGTAAGGCAAGCTAGCGTTTGTTTCCCAGTACTAAATGGAGTTGAATCACATCCTGTTTTTGGTCCTACGAGCAATAGTTGTTTTCTGGTAAGGAAAGTCACTATTGCGCTCCCTTTGTCAGACACAGTGCAAATAGCACTCGCATCTGTTCCCAGCAAGTACAGTGTATTGGACTGAAGAGGATCTACTGTTCTTGTCAGTTTCCTAAGCAGAATTGAACTAGATATGGCCGTATTTGTAGGAAGCACAGTTCTTTTGTTCTGAGCAAACTCACTGTTCTGGCCTTATAGGAAACAAAGTAGAGTAGAAGAGTGCTATTTTCTCAAAAGCAGAGTGTGTTTCTTGTAAGGCGAGCTAGCGTTTGTTTCCCAGTCCTAAATGGAGTTGAATCACATGCAGATTTTGGTCCTACCAGCAAGAGTTGTTTTCTGGTAAGCAAAGTCACTATTGCGCTCCCATTTCCATACCCAGTGCAAATAGCACTCGCATCTGTTCCCAGCTAGGACAGTGTATTGGACTGAAGAGGAGCTACCGTTCTTGTCAGTTTCCTAAGCAGAATTGAACTAGATATGGCCCCTGTGTGTAGGAAGCACTGTTCTTTTGTTCTGAGCAAGCTCACTGTTTGGACCCCCTAGGAAACACAGTAGAGTAGAAGAGTGCTGTATTTTCAAAAGCAGAGTGTGTTTCTTGTAAGGCAAGCTATCGTTTGTTTCCCAGTACTAAATGGAGTTGAATCACATCCTGTTTTTGGTCCTACGAGCAAGAGTTTTTTTCTGGTAAGGAAAGTCGCTATTGCGCTCCCATTGTCAGACACAGTACAAATAGCACTCGCATCTCTTCCCAGCAAGTACAGTGTATTGGACTGAAGAGGATCTACTGTTCTTGTCAGTTTCCTAAGCAGAATTGAACTAGATATGGCCGTATTTGTAGGAAGCACAGTTCTTTTGTTCTGAGCAAACTCACTGTTCTGGCCCTATAGGAAACACAGTAGAGTAGAAGAGTGCTCTTTTCTCAAAAGCAGAGTGTGTTTCTTGTAAGGCGAGCTAGCATTTGTTTCCCATTCCTAAATGGAGTTGAATCACATGCAGTTTTTGTCCTACGAGCAAGAGGTGTTTTCTGGTAAGGAAAGTCACTATTGCGCTCCCAATGCCATACACAATACAAATAGCACTCGCGTCTGTTCCCAGCAAGTACAGTGTATTGGACTGAAGAGGAGCTACTGTTCTTGTCACTTTCCTAAGCAGAGTTGAACTAGATATGCCCCCTGTGTGTAGGAAGCACAGTTCTTTTGTTCTGAGCAAGCTCACTGTTCGGACCACATAGGAAACACAGTAGAGTAGAAGAGTGCTCTATTCTCAAAAGTAGAGTATGTTTCTTGTAAGGCAAGCTAGCGTTTGTTTCCCAATACTAAATGGAGTTGAATCACATCCTGTTTTTGGTCCTACGAGCAAGAGTGGTTTTCTGGTAAGTAGAGTCACTATTGTGCTCCCATTGTCATTCACAGGGCAAATAACACTGGCGTCTGTTCCCAGCATGTACACTGTATTGGACTGAAGAGGATCTACTGTTCTTTTCAGTTTCTTAAGCATAATTGAACTAGATATGGCCTTCTTTGTATGAAGCACAGTTCTTTTGTTCTGAGCAAGCTCACTGTTCTGGCCCTATACAAAACACAGTAGAGTAGAAGAGTGCTCTTTTCTCAAAAGCAGAGTGTGTTTCTTCTAAGGCGAGCTAGCGTTTGTTTCCCAGTCCTAAATGTAGTTGAATCACATGCAGTTTTTGGTCCTATGAGCAAGAGTTTTTTTTTGGTAAGGAAAGTCACTCTTGTGCTCCCATTGCCATACACAGTGCAAATACCACTCGCGTCTGTTCCCAGGAAGTACAGTGTATTGGACTGAAGCGGAGCTACTGTTCTTGTCAGTTTGCTAGACAGAGTTGAACTAGATATGGCCCCTGTGTGTAGGAAGCACAGTTCTTTTGTTCTGAGCAAGCTCACTGTTTGGATGACATAGGAAATACAGTAGAGTAGAAGAGTGCTCTTTTCTCAAAAGCAGAGTGTGTTTCTTGTAAGTCGAGCTAGTGTTTGTTTCCCAGTCAGAAATGGAGTTGAATCCCATGCAGTTTCTGGTCCTATGAGCCAGAGGTGTTTTCTGATAAGAAGAGTCACTATTGCGCTCCCATTGTCATACAGAGGACAAATAGCACTGGCGTCTGTTCTCTGCACATACAGCGTATTGGACTGAAGTGGAGCTACTGTTCTTGTCAGTTTCCTAAGCAGAGTTGAACTAGATATGGCCCTTGTGTGGAGGAAGCACAGTTCTGTTGTTCTGAGCAAGCTCACTGTTCGGACCCCATAGGATACACAGTAGAGTAGAAGAGTGCTCTTTTCTCAAAAGCAGAGTGTGTTTCTTGTAAGGTGAGCTAGCGTTTGTTTTTCAGTCCTAAAACGAGTTGAATCACATGCAGTTTCTTGTCCTATGAGCAAGAGTTGTTTTCTGGTAAGAAGAGTCACTATTGTGCTCCCTTGTCATACACAGGGCAAATAGCACTGGCGTCTGTTCCCAGCATGTACAGTGTATTGGACTGAAGAGGATCTACTGTTCTTGTCAGTTTCCTAAGCAGAATTGAACTAGATATGGCCGTATTTGTAGGAATCACAGTTCTTTTTTTCTGAGCAAACTCACTGTTCTGGCTCTATAGGAAAAACAGTAGAGTAGAAGAGTGCTCTTTTCTCAAAAGCAGAGTGTGTTTCTTGTAAGGCAAGCTAGCGTTTGTTTCCCAGTCCTAAATGGAGTTGAATCACATACATTTTTTGGTCCTATGAGCAAGAGTTGTTTTCTGGTAAGGAAAGTCACTCTTGCGCTCCCATTGCCATACACAGTGCAAATAGCACTCGCGTCTGTTCCCAGTAAGTACAGTGTATTGGACTGAAGCGGAGCTACTGTTCTTGTCAGTTTCCTAAGCAGAGTTGAACTAGATATGGCCCCTGTGTGTAGGAAGCACAGTTCTTTTGTTCTGAGCAAGCTCACTGTTCGGACCACATAGGAAATACAGTAGAGTAGAAGACTGCTCTTTTCTCAAAAGCAGAGTGTGTTTCTTGTAAGGCGAGCTAGTGTTTGTTTCCCAGTCCTAAATGGAGTTGAATCCCATGCAGTTTCTGGTCCTACGAGCAAGAGGTGTTTTCTGATAAGAAGAGTCACTATTGCGCTCCCATTGTCATACAGAGGACAAATAGCACTGGCGTCTGTTCCCTGCATGTACAGTGTATTGGACTGAAGTGGAGCTACTGTTCTTGTCAGTTTCCTAAGCAGAGTTGAACTAGATATGGCCGTGTGTGGAGGAAGCACAGTTCTGTTGTTCTGAGCAAGCTCAATGTTCGGACAACATAGGATACACAGTAGAGTAGAAGAGTGCTCTTTTCTCAAAAGCAGAGTGTGTTTCTTGTAAGGCTAGCTAGCGTTTGTTTTCCAGTCCTAAATGGAGTTGAATCACATGCAGTTTCTTGTCCTACGAGCAAGAGTTGTTTTCTGGTAAGAAGAGTCACTATTGTGCTCCCATTGTCATACACAGGGCAAATAGCACTGGCGTCTGTTCCCAGCATGTACAGTGTATTGGACTGAAGAGGATCTACTGTTCTTGTCAGTTTCCTAAGCAGAATTGAACTATATATGGCCGTATTTGTAGGAATCACAGTTCTTTTGTTCTGAGCAAACTCACTGTTCTGGCCCTGTAGGAAAAACAGTAGAGTAGAAGACTGCTCTTTTCTCAAAAGCAGAGTGTGTTTCTTGTAAGGCGAGCTAGTGTTTGTTACCCAGTCCTAAATGGAGTTGAATTACATGCAGTTTTTGGTCCTATGAGCAAGAGTTGTTTTCTGGTAAGGAAAATCACTCTTGCGCTCCCATTGCCATACACAGTGCAAATAGCACTCGCGTCTGTTCCCAGCAAGTACAGTGTATTGGACTGAAGCGGAGCTATTGTTCTTGTCAGTTTTCTAAGCAGAGTTGAACTAGATATAGCCCCTGTGTGTAGGAAGCACAGTTCTTTTGTTCTGAGCAAGCTCACGGTTCGGACCCCCTAGGAAACACAGTAGAGTAGAAGAGTGCTCTTTTCTCAAAAGCAGAGTGTGTTTCTTGTAAGGCGAGCTAGCGTTTGTTTCCCAATCCTAAATGGAGTTGAATCACATGCAGTATCTGGTCCTACGAGCAAGAGTTGTTTTCTGGTAAGAAGAGTCACTATTGCGCTCCCATTGTCATACACAGGGCAAATCACACTGGCATCTGTTCCCAGCATGTACAGTGTATTGGACTGAAGAGGATCTACTGTTCTTGTCAGTTTCCTAAGCCGAGTTTAACTATTTATGGACCGTGTGTGTAGGAAGCACAGTTCTTTTTTTCTGAGAATGCTCACTGTTCTGGCCCTATAGGAAACACATTAGAGTAGAAGAGTGCTCCTTTCTCAATCCAGAGTGTGTTTCTTGTAAGTCGAGCTATCATTTGTTTCCCAGTCCTACATAGAGTTGAATCCCATGCAGTTTCTGGTCCTACCAGCAAGAGTTGTTTTCTGATAAGAAGAGTCACTATTGCGGTCCTATTGCCATACACAGTACAAATAGCAATCACGTCTGTTCCCAGCTAGGACAGTGTATTGGACTGAGGAGGAGCTACTGTTCTTGTCAGTTTCCTAAGCAGAGTTGAACTAGATATGGCCCGTGTGTGTAGGAAGCACAGTTCTTTTGTTCTGAGCAAGCTCACTGTTCGGACCCCATAAAAAACACAGTAGAGTAGAAGAGTGCTCTTTTCTCAAAAGCAGAGTGTGTTTCTTGTAAGGCAAGCTAGCGTTTGTTTCCCAGTACTAAATGGAGTTGAATCACATCCTGTTTTTGGTCCTACGAGCAATAGTTGTTTTCTGGTAAGGAAAGTCACTATTGCGCTCCCTTTGTCAGACACAGTGCACATAGCACTCGCGTCTGTTCCCAGCAAGTACAGTGTATTGGACTGAAGAGGATCTACTGTTCTTGTCAGTTTCCTAAGCAGAATTGAACTAGATATGGCCGTATTTGTAGGAAGCACAGTTCTTTTGTTCTGAGCAAACTCACTGTTCTGGCCCTATAGGAAACACAGTAGAGTAGAAGAGTGCTCTTTTCTCAAAAGCAGAGTGTGTTTCTTGTAAGGCGAGCTAGCGTTTGTTTCCCAGTCCTAAATGGAGTTGAATCACATGCAGATTTTGGTCCTACCAGCAAGAGTTGTTTTCTGGTAAGGAAAGTCACTATTGCGCTCCCATTTCCATACCCAGTGCAAATAGCACTCGCATCTGTTCCCAGCTAGGACAGTGTATTGGACTGAAGAGGAGCTACCGTTCTTGTCAGTTTCCTAAGCAGAATTGAACTAGATATGGCCCCTGTGTGTAGGAAGCACTGTTCTTTTGTTCTGAGCAAGCTCACTGTTTGGACCCCCTAGGAAACACAGTAGAGTAGAAGAGTGCTGTATTTTCAAAAGCAGAGTGTGTTTCTTGTAAGGCAAGCTATCGTTTGTTTCCCAGTACTAAATGGAGTTGAATCACATCCTGTTTTTGGTCCTACGAGCAAGAGTTTTTTTCTGGTAAGGAAAGTCGCTATTGCGCTCCCATTGTCAGACACAGTACAAATAGCACTCGCATCTCTTCCCAGCAAGTACAGTGTATTGGACTGAAGAGGATCTACTGTTCTTGTCAGTTTCCTAAGCAGAATTGAACTAGATATGGCCGTATTTGTAGGAAGCACAGTTCTTTTGTTCTGAGCAAACTCACTGTTCTGGCCCTATAGGAAACACAGTAGAGTAGAAGAGTGCTCTTTTCTCAAAAGCAGAGTGTGTTTCTTGTAAGGCGAGCTAGCATTTGTTTCCCATTCCTAAATGGAGTTGAATCACATGCAGTTTTTGTCCTACGAGCAAGAGTTGTTTTCTGGTAAGGAAAGTCACTATTGCGCTCCCAATGCCATACACAATACAAATAGCACTCGCGTCTGTTCCCAGCAAGTACAGTGTATTGGACTGAAGAGGAGCTACTGTTCTTGTCACTTTCCTAAGCAGAGTTGAACTAGATATGGCCCCTGTGTGTAGGAAGCACAGTTCTTTTGTTCTGAGCAAGCTCACTGTTCGGACCCCATAGGAAACACAGTAGAGTAGAAGAGTGCTCTATTCTCAAAAGTAGAGTATGTTTCTTGTAAGGCAAGCTAGCGTTTGTTTCCCAGTACTAAATGGAGTTGAATCACATCCTGTTTTTGGTCCTACGAGCAAGAGTGGTTTTCTGGTAAGAAGAGTCTCTATTGTGCTCCCATTGTCATTCACAGGGCAAATAACACTGGCGTCTGTTCCCAGCATGTACACTGTATTGGACTGAAGAGGATCTACTGTTCTTTTCAGTTTCCTAAGCATAATTGAACTAGATATGGCCTTCTTTGTATGAAGCACAGTTCATTTGTTCTGAGCAAGCTCACTGTTCTGGCCCTATACGAAACACAGTAGAGTAGAAGAGTGCTCTTTTCTCAAAAGCAGAGTGTGTTTCTTCTAAGGCGAGCTAGCGTTTGTTTCCCAGTCCTAAATGGAGTTGAATCACATGCAGTTTTTGGTCCTATGAGCAAGAGTTGTTTTTTGGTAAGGAAAGTCACTATTGCGCTCCCAATGCCATACACAGTGCAAATAGCACTCGCGTCTGTTCCCAGCAAGTACAGTGTATTGGACTGAAGAGGAGCTACTGTTCTTGTCAGTTTCATAAGCAGAGTTGAACTAGATATGTCCCCTGTGTGTAGGAAGCACAGTTCTTTTGTTCTGAGCAACCTCACTGTTCGGACCCCATAGGAAACACAGTAGAGTAGAAGAGTGCTTTTTTCTCAAAAGCAGAGTGTGTTTCTTGTAAGGCAAGCTAGCGTTTGTTTACCAGTACTAAATGGAGTTGAATCACATCCTGTTTTTGGTCCTACGAGCAAGAGTTGTTTTCTGGTAAGGAAAGTCACTATTGCGCTCCCATTGTCAGACACAGGGCAAATAGCACTGGCGTCTGTTCCCAGCATGTACAGTGTATTGGACTGAAGAGGATCTACTGTTCTTTTCAGTTTCCTAAACAGAATTGAACTAGATATGGCCGTATTTGCAGGAAGCTCAGTTCTTTTGTTCTGAGCAAACACACTGTTTTGGCCCTATAGGAAACACAGTAGAGTAGAAGACTGCTCTTTTCTCAAAAGCAGAGTGTGTTTCTTGTAAGGCGAGCTAGCATTTGTTTCCCAGTCCTAAATGGAGTTGAATCACATGCAGTTTCTGGTCCTACGAGCAAGAGTTGTTTTCTGGTAAGGAAAGTCACTATTGCGCTCCCATTGCCATACACAGTGCAAATACCACTCGCATCTGTTCCCAGCAAGTACAGTGTATTGGACTGAAGCGGAGCTACTCTTTTTGTCAGTTTCCTAAGCAGAGTTGAACTACATATGTTCTCTGTGTGTAGGAATCACTGTTCTTTTGTTCTGAGCAAGCTCATTGTTCGGACCCCTTAGGAAACACAGTAGAGTAGAAGAGTGCTCTTTTCTCAAAAGAAGAGTGTGTTTCTTGTAAGGCGAGCTAGTGTTTGTTTCCCAGTCAGAAATGGAGTTGAATCCCCTGCAGTTTCTGGTCCTACATGCAAGAGGTGTTTTCTGATAAGAAGTGTCACTATTGCACTCCCATTGTCATACAGAGGACAAATAGCACTAGCGTCTGTTCCCTGCATGTACAGTGTATTGGACTGAAGAGGATCTACTGTTCTTGTCAGTTTCCTAAGCAGAGTTGAACTTGATATGGCCCGTGTGTGGAGGAAGCACAGTTCTTTTGTTCTGAGCAAGCTCACTGTTCGGACCCCATAGGACATTAGGTAGAGTAGAAGAGTGCTCTTTTCTCTAAAGCAGAGTGTGTTTCCTGTAAGCCGAGCTAGCGTTTGTTTCATAGTCCTAAATGGAGTTGAATCACATGCAGTTTCTTGTCCTACGAGCAAGAGTTGTTTTCTGGTAAGAAGAGTCACTATTGTGCTCCAATTGTCATACACAGGGCAAATAGCACTGGCGTCTGTTCCCAGCATGTACAGTGCACTGGAATGAAGAGGATCTACTGTTCTTGTCAGTTTCCTTAGCAGAATTGAACTAGATATGGCAGTATTTGTATGAAGCACAGTTCTTTTGTTCTGAGCAAGCTCACTGTTCTGGTCCTATAGGAAACACAGAAGTGTAGAAGAGTGCTCTTTTCTCAAAAGAAGAGTGTGTTTCTTGTATGGCGAGCTAGTGTTTGTTTCCCAGTCCTAAATGGAGTTGAATCACATGCAGTTTTTGGTCCTACGAGCAAGAGTTGTTTCTGGTAAGGAAAGTCACTATTGCGTTCCCATTTCCATACACAGTGCACATAGCACTCGCTTCTGTTCCTAGCAAGTACAGTGTATTTTACTGAAGAGGAGCTACTGTTCTTGTCAGTTTCCTAAGCAGAGTTGAACTAGATATGGCCCCTGTGTGTAGGAAGCAGAGTTCTTTTGTTCTGAGCAAGCTCACTATTCGGACCCCATAGGAAACACGTTAGAGTAGAAGAGTGCTCTTTTCTCAAAAGGAGAGTGTGTTTCTTGTAATGCGAGCTAGTGTTTGTTTCCCCAGTCAGAAATGGAGTTGAATCCCATGCAGTTTCTGGTCCTACGAGCAAGAGTTGTTTTCTGGTAAGAAGAGTCACTATTGCGCTCCCATTGTCATACACAGGGCAAATAGCACTCGCGTCTGTTCCAAGCAAGTACAGTGTATTGGACTGAAGAGGAGCTACTGTTCTTGTCAGTTTCCTAAGCAGAGTTGAACTAGATATGCCTCGTGTGTAGGAAGCACAGTTCTTTTGTTCTGAGTAAGCTCAATGTTCGGACCCCATATGAACCACAGTAGAATAGAAGACTGCTCTTTTCTCAAAAGCAGAGTGTGTTTCTTGTAAGGCGAGCTAGCGTTTGTTTCCCAGTCCTAAAGGGAGTTAAATCACATGCAGTTTTTGGTCCTACGAGCAAGAGTTGTTTTCTCGTAATCAAAGTCACTATTGCGCTCCCATTGCCATACACAGTGCAAATAGCACTCGCGTCTGTTCCCAGCAAGTACAGTGTATTGGACTGAAGAGCAGCTACTGTTCTTGTCAGTTTCCTAAGCAGAGTTGAACTAGATATGGCCCATGTGTGTAGGAAGCACAGTTCTTTTGTTCTGAGCAAGCAGACTGTTCGGACCACATAGGAAACACAGTAGAGTAGAAGAGTGCTCTTTTCTCAAAAGCAGAGTGTGTTTCTTGTAAGGCGAGCTAGCGTTTGTTTCCCAGTCCTAAATGGAGTTGAATCACATGCAGTTTCTTGTCCTACGAGCAAGAGTTGTTTTCTGGTAAAAAGAGTCACTGTTGCGCTCCCATTGTCATACACAGGGCAAATAGCACTGGCGTCTGTTCCCAGCATGTACAGTGTATTGGACTGAAGAGGATCTACTGTTCTTGTCACTTTCCTAAGCAGAGTTGAACTAGATATGGCCGTATTTGTAGGAAGCACAGTAATTTTGTTCTGAGCAAACTCACTGTTCTGGCCCTATAGGAAACACAGTAGAGTAAAAGAGTGCTCTTTTCTCAAAAGCAGAGTGTGTTTCTTGTAAGGAGAGCTAGCGTTTGTTTCTCAGTCCTAAATGGAGTTGAATCACATGCAGTTTTTGGTCTTACGAGCAAGAGTTGTTTTCTGGTAAGGAAAGTCACTATTGCGCTCCCATTTCCATACACAGTGCAAATAGCACTCGCATCTGTTCCCAGGAAGTACAGTGTATTGGACTGAAGTGGAGCTACTGTTCTTGTCAGTTTCCTAAGCAGAGTTGAACTAGATATGGCCCCTGTGTGTAGGAAGCAAAGTTCTTTTGTTCTGAGCAAGCTCACTGTTCTGACCACATAGGAAAAACAGAAGAGTAGAAGAGCGCTCTTTTCTCAAAAGCAGAGTGTGTTTCTTGTAAGGCAAGCTAGTGTTTGTTCCCCAGTCAGAAATGGAGTTGAATCCCATGCAGTTTTTGTTCCAACGAGGAAGAGGTGTTTTCTGATAAGAAGAGTCACTATTTCACTCCTATTTCTATACACAGTACAAATAGGACTCGCGTCTGTTCCCAGCTAGTACAGTGTATTGGACTGAAGAGGATCTACTGTTCTTGTCAGTTTCCTAAGCAGAGTTGAACTAGATATGGCCCGTGTGTAGGAAGCACAGTTCTTTTGTTCTGAGCAAGCTCACTGTTCGGACCCCATAGGAAACACAGTAGAGCAGAAGAGTGCTCTTTTCTCAAAAGCAGAGAGTGTTTCTTGTAAGGCAAGCTAGCGTTTGTTTCCAAGTACTAAATGGAGTTGAATCACATCCTGTTTTTGGTCCTACGAGCAAGAGTTGTTTTCTGGTAAGGAAAGTCACTATTGCGCTCCCATTTTCAGACACAGGGCAAATAGCACTGGCGTCTGTTCCCAGCATGTACAGTGTATTGGACTGAAGAGGATCTACTGTTCTTGTCAGTTTCCTAAGCAGAATTGAACTAGATATGGCCGTATTTGTAGAAAACATAGTTCTTTTGTTCTGAGCAAACTCACTGTTCTGGCACTAAAGGAAACACAGTAGAGTAGAAGAGTGCTATTTTCTCAAAAGCAGAGTGTGTTTCTTGTAAGGCGAGCTAGCGTTTGTTTCCCAGTCCTAAATGGAGTTGAATCCCATGCAGTTTCTGGTCCTACCAGCAAGAGTTGTTTTCTCGTAAGCAAAGTCACTATTGTGCTCCCATTTCCATACGCAGTGCAAATAGCACTCGCATCTGTTCCCAGCAAGTAGAGTGTATTGGCATGAAGCAGAGCTACTGTTCTTGTCAGTTTCCTAAGCAGAGTTGAACTAGATATGGCCAGTGTGTGTAGGAAGCACAGTTTTTTTTTCTGAGCAAGCTCAATGTTCGGACCCCATATGAACCACAGTAGAATAGAAGACTGCTCTTTTCTCAAGAGCAGAGTGTGTTTCTTGTAAGGAGAGCTACCGTTTGTTTCCCAGTCCTAAATGGAGTTGAATCACATGCAGTTTTTGGTCCTACGAGCAAGAGTTGTTTTCTACTAAGGAAAGTCACTATTGCGCTCCCTTTGCCATACACAGTGCAAACAGCACTCACGTCTGTTCCCAGCAAGTACAGTGTATTGAACTGAAGAGGAGCTACTGTTCTTGTCACTTTCCTAAGCAGAGTTGAACTAGATATGACCCATGTGTGTAGGAAGCACAGTTCTTTTGTTCTCAGCAAGCTCACTGTTCGGACACCATGTGAACCACAGTGAAATAGAAGAGTGCTCTTTTCTCTAAAGCAGAGTGTGTTTCTTGTAAGGCGAGCTAGCGTTTGTTTCCCAGTCCTAAATGGAGTTGAATCTCATGCAGTTTTTGGTCCTACGAGCAAGAGTTTTTTACTCGTAAGCAAAGTCACTATTGCGCTCCCATTGCCATACACAGTGCAAATAGCACTCGCGTCTGTTCCCAGCAAGTACAGTGTATTGGACTGAAGAGGAGCTACTGTTCTTGTCAGTTTCCTAAGCAGAGTTGAACTAGATATTTCCCGTGTGTTGGAAGCACAGTTCTTTTGTTCTGAGTAAGCTCAATGTTCGGACCCCATATGAACCACAGTAGAATAGAAGACTGCTCCTTTTTCTCAAAAGCAGAGTGTGTTTCTTGTAAGGCGAGCTAGAGTTTGTTTCCCAGTCCTAAATGGAGTTGAATCACATGCAGTTTTAGGTCCTACGAGCAAGAGTTGTTTTCTCGTAATCAAAGTCACTATTGCGCTCCCATTGCCATACACAGTACAAATAGCACTCGTGTCTTTTCCCAGCAAGTACAGTGTATTGGACTGAAGAGGAGCTACTGTTCTTGTCAGTTTCCTAAGCAGAGTTGAACTAGATATGGCCCATGTGTGTAGGAAGCCCAGTTCTTTTGTTCTGAGCAAGCTCAATGTTCGGACCCCATATGAACCACAGTAGAATAGAAGACTGCTCTTTTCTCAAAAGCAGAGTGTGTTTCTTGTAAGGCGAGCTAGCGTTTGTTTCCCAGTCCTAAATGGAGTTGAATCACATGCAGTTTATTGTCCTACGAGCAAGAGTTGTTTTCTGGTAAGAAAGTCACTATTGCCCTCCCTTTGCCATACACAGTGCAAATAGCACTCGCGTCTGTTCCCAGCAAGTACAGTGTATTGGACTGAAGAGGAGCTACTGTTCTTGTCAGTTTCCTAATCAGAGTTGAACTAGATATGGCCCATGTGTGTAGGAAGCACAGTTCTTTTGTTCTGAGCAAGCTCACTGTTCGGACCCCATAATAAACACAGTAGAGTAGAAGAGTGCTCTTTTCTCAAAAGCAGAGTGTGTTTCTTGTAAGGCGAGCTGGCTTTTCTTTCCTAGTCCTAAATGGAGTTGAATCACATGCAGTTTCTTGTCCTACGAGCAAGAGTTGTTTTCTGGTAAAAAGAGTCACTGTTGCGCTCCCATTGTCATACACAGGGGAAATAGCACTGGCGTCTGTTCCCACCATGTACAGTGTATTGGACTGAAGAGGATCTATTGTTCTTGTCAGTTTCCTTAGCAGAATTGAAGTAGATATGGCCGTATTTGTAGGAAGCACAGTAATTTTGTTCTGAGCAAACTCACTGTTCTGGCCCTAAAGGAAACACAGTAGAGTAGAAGACTGCTCTTTTCTCAAAAGCAGAGTGTGTTTCTTGTAAGGAGAGCTAGCGTTTGTTTCCCAGTCCGAAATGGAGTTGAATCACATGCAGTTTTTGGTACTACGAGCAAGAGTTGT
Organism: Peromyscus eremicus; assembly: GCF_949786415.1. Taxonomy (NCBI): domain Eukaryota; kingdom Metazoa; phylum Chordata; class Mammalia; order Rodentia; family Cricetidae; genus Peromyscus; species Peromyscus eremicus. The sequence goes on along the minus strand of NW_026734932.1, from coordinate 2,860 downwards.
TTTCTGGTAAGGAAAGTCACTATTGCGCTCCCATTTCCATACACAGTGCAAATAGCACTCGCATCTGTTCCCAAGAAGTACAGTGTATTGGACTGAAGCGGAGCTACTGTTCTTGTCAGTTTGCTAAGCAGAGTTGAACTAGATATGGCCCCTGTGTGTAGGAAGCACAGTTCTTTTGTTCTGAGCTAGCTCACTGTTCGGACCACATAGGAAACACAGTAGAGTAGAAGAGTGCTCTTTTCTCAAAAGCAGAGTGTGTTTCTTGTAAGGCGAGCTAGCGTTTGTTTCCCAGTCCTAAATGGAGTTGAATCACATGCAGTTTTTGTTCCTACGAGGAAGAGGTGTTTTCTGATAAGAAGAGTCACTATTGCGCTCCTATTTCTATACACAGTACAAATAGGACTCGCGTCTGTTCCCAGCTAGTACAGTGTATTGGACTGAAGAGGAGCTACCGTTCTTGTCAGTTTCCTAAGCAGAGTTGAACTAGATATGGCCCGTGTGTGTAGGAAGCACAGTTCTTTTGTTCTGAGCAAGCTCACTGTTCGGACCCCATAGGAAACACAGTAGAGCAGAAGAGTGCTCTTTTCTCAAAAGCAGAGTGTGTTTCTTGTAAGGCAAGCTAGCGTTTGTTTCCCAGTACTAAATGGAGTTGAATCACATCCTGTTTTTGGTCCTACGAGCAAGAGCTGTTTTCTGGTAAGGAAAGTCATTATTGTGTTCCCATTGCCAGACACAGGGCAAATAGCACTGGCGTCTATTCCCAGCATGTACAGTGTATTGGACTGAAGAGGATCTACTGTTCTTGTCAGTTTCCTAAGCAGAATTGAACTAGATATGGCCGTATTTGTAGGAAGCACAGTTCTTTTGTTCTGAGCAAACTCACTGTTCTGGCCCTATAGGAAACACAGTAGAGTAGAAGAGTGCTCTTTTCTCAAAAGCAGAGTGTGTTTCTTGTAAGGCGAGCTAGCGTTTGTTTTCCAGTCCTAAATGGAGTTGAATCCCAAGCAGTTTCTTGTCCTACCAGCAAGTGTTGTTTTCTGGTAAGGAAAGTCACTATTGCGCTCCCATTTCCATACAGAGTGAAAATAGCACTCGCATCTGTTCCCAGCAAGTACAGTGTATTGGACTGAAGCGGAGCTACTGTTCTTGTCAGTTTCCTAAGCAGAGTTGAACTAGATATGGCCCCTGTGTGTAGAAAGCACAGTTCTTTTTTTCTGAGCAAGCTCACTGTTCGGACCACATAGGAAACACAGTAGAGTAGAAGAGTGCTCTTTTCTCAAAAGCAGAGTGTGTTTCTTGTAAGGCGAGCTAGCGTTTGTTTCCTAGTCCTAAATGGAGTTGAAACACATGCAGTTTCTTGTCCTACGAGCAAGAGTTGTTTTCTGGTAAGAAGAGTCACTATTGCGTCCCACTGTCATACACAGGGCAAATAGCACTGGCGTCTGTTCACAGCATGTACAGTGTATTGGATTGAAGAGGATCTACTGTTCTTTTCAGTTTCCTAAGCATAATGGAACTAGATATGGCCGTATTTTTATGAAGCACAGTTCTTTTGTTCTGAGCAAGCTCACTGTTCTGGCCCTATAGGAAACACAGTAGAGTAGAAGACTGCTCTTTTCTCAAAAGCAGAGTGTGTTTCTTGTAAGGCGAGCTAGCGTTTGTTTCCCAGTCCTAAATGGAGTTGAATCACATGCAGTTTTTGGTCCTACGAGCAAGAGTTGTTTTCTGGTAAGGAAAGTCACTATTGCGCTCCCTTTGCCATACACAGTGCAAATAGCACTCGCGTCTGTTCCCAGCAAGTACAGTGTATTGAACTGAAAAGGAGCTACTGTTCTTGTCACTTTCCTAAGCAGAGTTGAACTAGATATGGCCGATGTGTGTAGGAAGCACAGTTCTTTTGTTCTCAGCAAGCTCACTGTTCGGAAACCATATGAACCACAGTGAAATAGAAGAGTGCTCTTTTCTCTAAAGCAGAGTGTGTTTCTTGTAAGGCGAGCTAGCGTTTGTTTCCCAGTCCTAAATGGAATTGAATCTCATGCAGTTTTTGGTCCTACGAGCAAGAGTTTTTTACTCGTAAGCAAAGTCACTATTGCGCTCCCATTGCTATACACAGTGCAAATAGCACTCGCGTCTGTTCCCAGCAAGTACAGTGTATTGGACTGAAGAGGAGCTACTGTTCTTGTCAGTTTCCTAAGCAGAGTTGAACTAGATATTTCCCGTGTGTGTAGGAAGCACAGTTCTTTTGTTCTGAGTAAGCTCAATGTTCGGACCCCATATGAACCACAATAGAATAGAAGACTGCTCCTTTTTCTCAAAAGCAGAGTGTGTTTTTTGTAAGGCGAGCTAGAGTTTGTTTCCCAGTCCTAAATGGAGTTGAATCACATGCAGTTTTAGGTCGTACGAGCAAGAGTTGTTTTCTCGTAATCAAAGTCACTATTGCGCTCCCATTGCCATACACAGTGCAAATAGCACTCGCGTCTTTTCCCAGCAAGTACAGTGTATTGGACTGAAGAGGAGCTACAGTTCTTGTCAGTTTCCTAAGCAGATTTGAACTAGATATGGCCCATGTGTGTAGGAAGCCCAGTTCTTTTGTTCTGACAAGTTCAATGTTCGGACCCCATATGAACCACAGTAGAATAGAAGACTGCTCTTTTCTCAAAAGCAGAGTGTGTTTCTTGTAAGGCGAGCTAGCGTTTGTTTCCCAGTCCTAAATGAAGTTGAATCACATGCAGTTTATTGTCCTAACGAGCAAGAGGTGTTTTGTGGTAAGAAAGTCACTATTGCCCTCCCTTTGCCATACACAGTGCAAATAGCACTCGCGTCTGTTCCCAGTAGTACAGTGTATTGGACTGAAGAGGAG